>NC_138778.1:20890975-20950975 GCF_965119305.1 Pelophylax lessonae
ACTACAAAGAGGAAAGAAGGGAAGAAGGGAGAAAGGAAGGAAGGAAGGGAGGAAAGAAGGTAGGGAGGAAGGGAGGAAGGAAGGAAGGAAGGAAGGAAGGAAGGAAGGAAGGAAGGAAGGAAGGGAGGGAGGAAGTATGGAAGGAAGGAAGGATGGTAGGAGGGGAAGGAGGAGGGAGGGAGGGAGGGAAGGAAGGAAGGAAGGAAGGAAGGAAAGGAAGGAAGGGAGGTAAGGAGGGAGGAAGGAAGGAAGGGAGGAAGGAAGGAAGTAAGGAAGGGAGGGAGGGAGGGAGGGAGGGAGGGAGGAAGAAAGGAGGGAAGAAGGAAGGAAGGAAGGAAGGAAGGAGGAAGGAAGGAAGGAAGTCTAAATACAGATATAAGGCTATATAACGCTTGTATTAGATGCTAGCTATATTAACTATACAGCATAAAATTAAATCTTAGATAGATAGATAGATAGATAGATAGATAGATAGATAGATAGATAGATAGATAGATAGATAGATAGATAGATAGATAGATAGATAGATAGATAGATAGATAGATAGATAGATAGATAGATAGATAGATAGATAGATAGATAGATAGATAGATCCGGTGTGTGTCATGCTGATTTGGTAAGGTTTGCCATCCTCCAGCAATCTCAGGTATTACATCACGCCTTGCATTCCTCTTCTTCTTCCTGCAGGAACAGGTCTATGGGAAAGCGTTCCCAGCTTATATTTTTAGACACCCCTGGAGCGTAACCGTATTTCCTGCAGCACAGAGCACAGAGCACACGTGTGGAGAGGGCACAACGGAAAGATGACACAGACCTGTCTACGGTATATTAATAGCGATGCGGATGACTCATTGCTCATTAGTCTGGAAAGTTTGGCCCCAACTGTTAGCAGAAAAAGTAAAGCTCTAATTTGTCGCCTCATCCGTCACTACAGGTACCCCAAAGTTTGCTTTTCCATTTTTTAAGCTTTAAATTATACGCTCCATGCTGATTTTCCTCTAAACGGCCATGCAAAACACCGCGAGTAGGCACATGTAAAATAAAACTACCATCACAAAAAAAAAAATAGTAAGAAAAATGTAGCAGTGAAACCCCTCATTCCATAAAATGCTGTACCCCCATTTACCCCTGGGGTACAACAACCACACCTGCTGTGCCAAAGGCCTCGTAGAGGAGGCAATTATGGAGGAGCCTCTCACTTCACTTGTATAGGATTAACATACCGATTAAAAAAATGATCCAATCTTATACTCTAATGGCGCACAATATACCGATCTGTATCTGTGAGGGCACAGCGCGGCAATGTGTGGGATCTCCCCGGGGGGGGGGGGGGTTGGGGGGGGTTACAGGGTTCATAATCTGCAAACTATTAGAATAAAAGTCTTGAGAAAGTGACCAACAAACCTAACTCTAAAATCGTTTTATTTACAGTTCCCAATTTGGACCGATATCCCCATTTTCTCCAGAATTGTTCCTCCTTTAGATCAGAATTATTATTGTAACCAAAAAATAGGCATTTTACCTATTAAAGCTACATCAAATATACACTATATTACCAAAAGTATTGGGACGCCTGCCTTTACACACACATGAACTTTAATGGCATCCCAGTCTTAGTCCGTAGGGTTCAATATTGAGTTGGCTCACCCTTTGCAGCTATAACAGCTTCAACTCTTCTGGGAAGGTCGTCCACAAGGTTTAGGAGAAACGCATTTGTGAGGTCAGGCACTGATGTTGGAGAGAAGGCCTGGCTCGCAGTCTGTGCTCTAATTCATCCCAAAGGTGATATATCAGGTTGAGGTCAGGACTCTGTGCAGGCCAGTCAAGTTCCTCCACCCCAAACTCACTCATCCATGTCTTTATGAACCTTGCTTTGTGCATTGGTGCGCAGTCATGTTGGAACAGGAAGCGGACATCTCCAAACTGTTCCCACAAAGTTGAGAGCATGAAATTGTCCAAAATATCTTGCTATGCTGACGCCTTAAGAGTTCCCTTCACTGTAACTAAGGGACCAAACCCAACCCCTGAAAAACAACCCCCACACCATAATCTCCCCTCCACCATATAATTTGGACCAGTGCACAAAGCAAGGTCCATAAAGACATTGATGAGTGAGTTTTGTGTGAAGGAAATGCTTCCTCCTCCTACTTCAAAGTTATAATGTACAGTCTGATCACGGGGGAGGGGAGACTGGGGAAATGCTTCCTCCTGCCTGCAGCAAAGTTACAATGTACAGTCTGATCACTGGGGGAGGGGAGATTGAGGAAATGCTCCCTCCTCCTTCTACAAAGTTACAATGTACAGTCTGATCACTGGAGGGGAGACTGAGGGCATGCATCCTCCTCCTTCTACAAAGTTACAATGTACAGTCTGATCACTGGGGGAGGGAAGACTGAGGAAATGCTTCGTCCTCCTTCTACAAAGTTATAATGTACAGTCTGATCACTGGGGAAGGGCAGACTGAGGAAATGCTTCCTCCTCCTTCTACAAAGTTACAATGTACAGTCTGATCACTGGGGGAGGGAAGACTGAGGAAATGCTTCGTCCTCCTTCTACAAAGTTATAATGTACAGTCTGATCACTGGGGAAGGGCAGACTGAGGAAATGCTTCCTCCTGCCTGCAGCAAACTGATGACATTGCCTCACACTGGGCAAAGTCACTGTACTGGAGCTCAGGGATGTATGTTTAATGATAAAAGGTGGATCTTTGCTGAGAAATGATGTCACTGTATAATGTGACAGGTCTGAAATATCTTCATGCAGATGTATGAAGCTACAGTAGCCATAAATGGGTCCAATACAGCATGCACTGCTCTGTACTTTACCAGTCAGCCTGTCCCTGTGATCCCAGTCAGTACCTCCGGAGGACAGTGAGTCTTTTTATCACATAGGGAGATGATAAATAAAGGATTGTAGGTCTTGTAATATGTCTTATATAGGCTATAATAGGCTCTCTTGCAGGGCATTGTGGGAAGGAAGGGATCCATGTTGTGCGTATGACATGACGTTATCACCGGCTCAGCTCAGCTGATCTAGATTGTCTGTGACAAGGCCCCGGCAATAACAAGTTTCGGCTGACCCTTTCACAGATGGCGTACAGACGTTACATCTCCCCTCTGACCCCGGCCCAATGTGGCTGAAATTTTGCAATTATCGGCAATTCCATCCCAGTGTTTTTCTACAGGCCAAGTTATGCAAATCTCCCAGCGCCCGGCATTTAGCTACTTTAATGACGAGGGGAAAATGTATGCTCAGGAGCGTTCGGAGCAGACAGCTTCTCCTTATTCAGAAAAATAATATTAGTTTTCCCCCTATATTAACCTCGGTGTCAGCGCCGGGGCTTGTGGTTGGTGGGAGCCGCACCGGCCCAATGGAAGTCAGGAAATGTGAGCACAGCTGGGCCGCCATCATGGCACTGCATGGATCAAACCTGGGGGAATGGAAAGAGTCTGTGATACTTTCAGCAACCAATAAGATTAAAGATGTCTTTTTTCCATTGCAGCTTAGAGGACAAAGGGCAAGATGCTGATTGGTTACAATGAACGACATCAATGTTTTACTTTACACTTTGATCAATGAGACTTATAGTAGTCAGAGGTTCCTAGCTGGATGATGTCATCATGTTTGTTATAAGTCCCCAACTTATCTATCTATCTATCTATCTATCTATCTATCTATCTATCTATCTATCTATCTATCTATCTATCTATCTATCTATCTATTTCCAGTGACTACATTTTACCCTGGTCTTCTTTCTTTCTTTCTTTCTTTCTTTCTTTCTTTCTTTCTTTCTTTCTTTCTTTCTTTCTTTCTTTCTTTCTTTCTTTCTTTCTTTCTTTCTTTCTTTCTTTCTTTCTTTCTTTCTCATCTAATTCTTTATTACATCATCTAATACAAGCGTTAAATGGGTTTAAACCTCCTTTCTTCCTCCCTTCATTCCTCCCTTGCCTCTTTCTTCCCCTCCTCCCTTCCCTCCTCCCTCCTTTCCTTCCTTTATTCCTTCCTTCCTTCCTTCCTCCCTACCTTCTTCCTTTCCTTCCTTCCTTCGTTCCTTCCTTCCTTCCTTCCTTCCTTCCTTCCTTCCTTATTTCTTTCCTTCCTTCCTCCCTTCTTTCTTTCCTAGTTTCTTCTTTCCTTTCTTCCTTTTTTCTTTTCTCCCTTCTTTCCTCCCTTCCTTTTTTCTTCCTTTCTTTCTTTCTTTCCTTCCTCCCTTCCTTTTTTCCTTCTTCTCTCCGTTCCTTCTTTTCGTTCTTACTGCCTTCATTCCTTCCTCTCTTCCTTCTTTCCTCCCTTTCTTTCTTTCCTTCCTACTTCCCTTTTTTCTTTCCTCCCTTCCTTCCTCTTTTCTTTTTCGTTTGGTAAATTATCTGTATAGCAGTCAGAGGTCCATAGTTGGATGATGTTTTAGCTGTTGTAATAAGTCCCCAGATTTTCTGCCCACTGTACTATTTATTTGTAGGCAGGTTGCCTACAGGGGGATGTTTTCTGTTAGCAAGTGAGACAGGCTGCTGAGGCTGGGAAGGGGTTAAACCTATCTCTGTAGTTCCTGGTCTTTTTGAGCTCCACTGTGCTGTAAATAAAAGGGGGAAGGGCTCTGCACACAGAGAGCTGCCTGCATGGGAAGAACAGTGAGGGCAAGCCACAGCATATAATCTTCGCCTCGGTTTGACTCACGGTCTTGGCCTACTCTGTGAAGGGGGACTGCTGTGCCCTGCAGTCCGTTGGGGGCATCGGGATTCTGGGGAACATCCAAGTCATGGAAAATGCCAGCATGGACTACTATCTTGCAGGAGTATGCCTGGGCAGCCATACAGCTCTAGTTAGGATAAGGGATTGGACTTGTTCTTATTGAACTTCAGTGTTGGAATCTTTTCAGTAAATTTGCATCAACTGTTCTGAGCCTGGTCTGGAGTTATTCAAAGGATTGCATGTAGTGTCTGGAGTATCAAAGGACCAGGAGCTGTAAAGCGCAAAGGGGTATGAAGCTCAGCTACTACAAAAAGGTTAACTCGGCAAGACAAGGAAGAGGAACGCAGTTGCTAAAAGTTACCAAGCACAAGTATAAGACACAAAGCAACCAGTCATTAGGTGTGGTACCTGGTAAGGTGGCATGTTCTCTGGCAGAGAGGGGGTCAATGTCTGGCATCCTCCTTAGCAGTCAGTTTCCAATAGCAACCGTAACCGAACCACCGTTATGGAGATCCATGACCTGGTCACATAGGTATGGAAAGTGAAGGAGTTAATAAGTGCAAGCATGAGGTCCACCCCTGAGATCTTCTAGAAGGGTCTTTGCCTGCTGGGATGCTGCCAGAAGAATAGGATTCTTCCCCCCCCCAGACTTTTCCTGCAGAAGATGTTTTTATATAGAGAGGTCCTGTCTTTGTCTTCTAGGCCTGCTGCTTGGGGAGGGAGTCTTGAATAGGAGAGGTATGTGCCTCCTGGGCCCTTTGCCTGGGAGAAGAAGCTGGAGTTGGAGAAACAGAAAAAGGGGCCACAAGGAGGGAGAATCATCAGGGGAATTAGCTATCTTAAAGAGTGTCCAGGAGAGTTTAGGGAGAACTGAAATTAGGGAGGTTGAAATTAGCATAAGAACCTCTTTTTCCAGCTCTTTACGGTATTCTGCTTAGTCAATTGCTGCTCCCGACTTTAAGGTCCAAAACTAGTCTGTGAAAGGGGCTGAAGATACTTAAAATAGGCTGTCTGTATGGTCTAAACAATCTACAGAGGTTAAAGATGCTATTTTTCAGATGTCTCCATCAGGGGTCAGGCTGGGAGAACGGTAGAGAGGCTACAGCAGTGCAGACGCTCCCATTGACCATCTTCGAGCTTCTTTACCAAACTTTTCTCAAAATACCACTTAAACCATCCCCATCTGCGCCTCCCAATACCTTCTGTTCTGTAGTTCCCCTCCCCACCCTCTACACCTCATCCCATGCTCACCTCTAGGACTTCTCCAGAACCTTTCCCATCCTTGGGAACTCCCAACACCAATCTGTCCAGCTATTTCCCTGTTTGGGGAAGTTTATCCCACCTCTAACTAGTATTAGAATCTACGTAGGGCTCTTTCACACGGGCGGTCCGATCAGATCCGCCTGTCAGTTTTTTAGACGGATCTGATCGGATCCTCCATTCAGCTCTATGGGGCAGCGGATGTCAGCGGAGACACCTCCGCTGACACCCGCTGCCATCCGTATCCGATCCCGTGAAATCTGGACGGATGGAAACCCTATTTTTCCATCCGTTCAGGGATCGGATGGGATCGGATGAGAGCGGACAGATGGTCCGCTCTCATCCGATCCCCCATAGAGAGCAGTGGCAGCTGTGGGAGCTGTGACACCTCCCTCTCCGCACTGCAAGTGGAGACGGAGCTGTCGATCCGCTGATCCCCGCTGAGCAGCACGGACCCGCCTACGGAGGCGGACCTTGTGAAAGAGCCCTCACAGTCATTGTGTTTTGTATCACTTGCCTCTCTCTTTTAGATTGTAAGCTCCTACAAACAGGGTCCTCCTAGCTAGTAAACGACCGATATCGGTTTTTTAATGCCGATACCGATATTTTGGTAATTGGATATCGGTATCGGCCGATATTTTCGGACATGTAAAAAAACATTTTTTCTTTATTTTATTTTTTTATAAAGGTACTCCTTGTGGAGGGACCCCAAACCCCTCCTCGGCACTGAAAAGCATTCAAAACGCCAAGTGTGGCTGTTTTGAATGCTATCTATCTTTTGAATTTGGCGGTGAGTCGGCTGACCGTTGGCTATGGATACTTAGGGGCGTAACTACAGGGGTTGCAGGGGTTGCAATCGCAACCGGGCCCCATGTCCCAGGGGGCCCGTGCGGCTCCCCTGTACACCTGGATAGGGGGCAGTATGTAGAGAAATCACTGTCCTACTTTTTCCTCCTTTGGTTGCAGAAGGAAAATGGAGGAGATTGGTTCCTCTGTATGCTGCCCCCGCCACTCCTCCTAACCAGTTACCTTGTGTTCTGCTGTCTCTGGGCCCCTGTGTGCTCCCCTGGTCCCCCCCCCCCCACTGTGCTGCCCCCACCACTCCTCCTATCCAGTTCACTTGTGTTCTGCTGTCTCTGGGCCCCTGTGTGCTCCCGTGGTCCCCTCCCCACTGTGCTCCCTTCCCGCTGTTGCAGGGGATGTGTCACAATAGAGAACCAGGAAGGGGTCGATAAATATGTAATTTACCAGCTCCTTCCTTTTCTGAATGGACAGAGTCATAGTCAGTGACATTGTAAAAAAATTAAATAAAATTATAAAAAATAATAAAATTAAAACACCAAAAAATAAAAACTACTGATACCAGTGGGTGAACTTCCAGGATTGCAAAGGTCAAACTTGGAACCGGGCCCTGGCATTCCACCACTGTAGGGAGGCCCCAAGATAGCAGGAAGGGGGCCCACTGCAGAACTTGTGAAAGGGCCCCGCAATGAGAGTAAAGGGCCTCGGGATCAGTGGGAAGAGCCCCAGGGTTGAAGGGAAGGGCCCTGGCCAGGGGCCCGGGGGGGCCCTATATGGTTTCTTGCACTGGGGCCCTGAAGGTTCTAGTTACCCCTCTGTGGATACCGGTACCGGAATGATGCCTTAAGCTGCAGGCAGCACCCCGGTACATGCACTTTCCCTAAATATTGGCAATATTGGTAACCTCAGGGGCCGATTCCGATATATCGGGGAAAGTGCATATCGGCACCGATATATCGGTGTTGCCGATAATCGGTCGATCCCGACTCCTAAACCTCTTGAATTATAACTTTGTGGATTCCCTTTATAAAATAAAGCGCTGTGCAAACTGTTGACACCATATAAATTCTGTATAATAATAATAATAATAGTATCAGACACACAGGCTGTAATTCTCCATGACTAAGTAGGAGTTCTGCTTCCCAATGGCAGCAAATAACTCCTGGCGTCGCGCTCAGTGCAAACCGTTACTGATAAATAAAACGCTATGGACACAATGTGACGTATCCAGTTTAAAAATCGGCTACCAGCCATGTCTGCCACTTTGCATCAGCTCCGATGTCCTCCATTTTCCAGCAAATCCCAGTAAGCGATCCCCTTTTGGGTTTCAGTTGTCACATGGAGCTGCCACAGAGGGCCTCGGTTTAGCTAGAAATACAAACAGACAAAGTATTTATTTGGAAGAAAAAAAATATTTTTCACACCTGACGTTATTAGAAGCAGCAGGTAGTAAGAGCCTGTAGCCAAAACACAGTTTACGGGGGTTAAAAGAAACCAAAATAATGGATTAATTTGTTCCAGCTGAGACACTTGTGCGAGGCTGAAGCCTCACGTGCAGATCGCAGAGCGCCCGGCGACGCCATGCAAGGAATGAACGCAGACCGAAGAGAGATTTTATACGACGACGCAAAGCTCAAACGTGCGTATTTTCACAGGTGGGTGGACATTTTGCTAATGGGAGCTGCTTTTGGGCTTATAAAATGTTCACTATGGCAATAAAGGAAAATGCAAACATTTCAAACCCATGAGGGCAGACAATAAAGACCTTGCTGGAGATGGTTGGAGCACATGGGTGTGTTGGAAAAAAAAAAAGTGTAAAGGGGACTATCAGCTCCCGTTCCTGACACCCCCACCCACAGAGCACCCCTGATTTGGGGGATAAAGGGATGCACAGGGCCCCGATGATGAAATGACATTGAGACTCATAGGGCTAAGCCATTGAATGACGTCATCCTGCACCTGAGTTCGCTTCTAGAACCGGCGTTCGCCATACATGAAATAAGCGCATAATCCTTGTGCCGGTCACATTAAATTGTTGATGGTTTCATGCGATGTGGCACCTTCCTCTCTTCCCTGTTCATCATGAAAACCGGCCAAGCGGTGACAGGGTCCCAGATGGCCAAGGCTCACTGATAAAGGAAGGGAGGAAAGCCAAATTGAAGGCCGGTCTATGGAAAAAACATGTGTAGTTGTTTTGTTCCAAATTGAAATTCAGACAAGTTTCCATTATTCGGAAATCCAGATGTATACAAATGTCTGAATTACAATAGCAACACATTAAAAAAAAAATCCGAAATAGCGAAACAAAATTTCAGACGAAAATCTAACTCAAATTTCTGAGAATAAAATAGAATAGAAAATAAAGAGATAGAATAGAAAATAGAGGAATAAAAAAATAAAATAATATAATTTATTAGAGTAAAACAGAACAGAATAGAAAATAAAAGAATATAAAAAAATTGAATCTAAAAAAAAAAGAAAAGAAAAGAACAGAATAATAATAGAATAAAAATAGAATAGAATAGAATAAATTAAAAATAATTTAACCATCTTCGGAAATCCGAATTTCAAATAGAATAAATTTGAATACAATAGAAAATAATAGAATAGAAAAGAATAGAATTGAAAAAAAAAGAATAGAACAGAATAAAAGAGAATAGAATAGAATATACAAAAAACTAGAATAGAATAAAATAGAATATAACCTTTTTCCGAAACTCGAATTTTGAATAGAAATTTTTTTAATTTTAATAGAGAATAGAAGAATAGAAAAATTAAGAAAAGAAAGAAT
The DNA here is from genome assembly GCF_965119305.1 of Pelophylax lessonae. NCBI lineage: Eukaryota > Metazoa > Chordata > Amphibia > Anura > Ranidae > Pelophylax > Pelophylax lessonae. The sequence goes on from NC_138778.1 coordinate 20,900,517, forward strand.
ATAACCAAAATTCAAAAAGAATACATTTGAATAGAATAGAAAAGAATAGATTAGAATAGAATATAAAATAAAAGCATAGAACAGAAAAGGAAAGAATAGAATAGAAATAAACAACAGAAAAGGATAGAAAGAATATAACCATCTTTCAAAATTTGAATATAATAAATTTGAATAGAATAAAAAAGCATAGAATAGAAAAGAATAGAATAAACAATAGAGAATAATTAAATAGAAAGAATAAAACAATATAACTGTTTTCCAAAAATTCAAATTTCAAATTGAACAAATTTGAATAGAATAGAAAAGAAGAGAATCAAAAAAAAAAGAAAACAATAGAATAAAAAGAAAAAAATAACAGAATAAAAGATAATAGGATAGAATATAATAGAAAAAAAAGAATAGAGCAGAATAAAATAGAATATAACCTTCTTCCGAAATTCGAATTTTGAATAGAAAAAAAATCCAATTTTAATAGAATAGAAAGAATATAACCATTTCCCAAAATTCAAATAGAATAAATTTGAATTTGAATAGAATAGAAAAAAATAGATTAGAGTAGAATAGAAAATAAAAGCATATAATTGACTAGAACAGAAAAGGAAAGAATAGGATAGAAATAAACAACAGAATAGGATAGAAAGAATATAACCATCTTTCAAAATTTGAATAAAATACATTTGAATAGAATAAAAAAAGCATAGAATAGAAAAGAATAGAATAAAAAATAGAGAATAATAAAATAGAAAGAATAAAACAATATAACTGTTTTCCCATAAATTCTAATTTCAAATAGAACAAATTTGAATAGAATAGGAAATAAGAGAATATAATAGAAAATAATAGAATAAAATAGAAAAAGAAATAGAATGGAATAGAAAGAATACAACCATCTTCCACAATTCAAATTTCGAATTAAATAAATTTGATTCAAATGGAATTCAATTAGAATGCAATTCGAAGAGAATTCAATTATGATATTAATCCCATTCTAATTCAATTCGGATTCGAATGCAATTTAGATTTTACAAATTAATTTGAATCGATTTTAATTCGAATTAACAAAACAAATTCCTAAAACAAATGAAACAAATTTACTAAACAAATTTATGTAGATAACAAATCGAACACAAACACATTTTTTCCTTTTACACATGTATACTGTGTAGTCCAATCCAATAGAAGAGCTACTGGAGCTCAAATTGCTGAAAAACTAAGCATTGGTCCTGATAGAAAGGTGTCAGAACACACAGAGCATCGCAGGTTGCTGTGTATGGGGCTGGGTAGCCGCAGACCGGTCAGGGTGCCCATGGTGACCCGTCGCCACAGCCAAAAGCACCTACAATGGGCACGTGAGCATCAGAATGGGAGCACAGAGCAATGGAAGAAGGTGGCCTGGTCTGATAAATGACGTTTTCTTTTACGTCATGTAGATGCGTGTGCGTCACTTACCAGGAGAAGAGATGGCACCAAGATGCAGTATGAGAAGAAGACAAGCTGGAGGAGGCAGTGTGATGCTTTGGGCAATGTTCTGCTTGGAAACCTTGGCTCCTGCCATTCTTGTGGATAATACTGGACACGCACCACCCACCTAAACATTGTTGGTGACCAAGTACACCGCTTCATGGAAATAGTATTACCTGATGGCAGTTGCCTTTCAGAAGGATAATGTGCCATGCCACACTGCAAAAAGGGTTCAAGAATGGTTTGAGGAACACAACCAGTTTGAGTTCTTGACTTGGCCTCAAAATTCTCCAGATCTCAATCCAATTGAATGTCTGTGGGATGTGCTGGAAAAACAAGTTCGATCCATGGAGGCCCCTCCTGCCAACTTACAGGACTTAAAGGATCTGCTAGTGAGCAGTGGGGGGGGCGCAAAAAGAAAAATGTAATAGGTATTGCTTCGCGGCAAAAAACGCGGTAAAAAAATTGCGTGACTTTGAGGTCATGGTACAGGCATGGCACAGGTCAATGTACAGGCATGGCACAGGTCAAGGTACAGGCATGGCACAGGTCAATGTACAGGCATGATAACACAGCTCAATGTACAGGCATGATGGCACAGGTCAATGTACAGGCATGATGGCACAGCTCAATGTACAGGCATGATGGCACAGGTCAATGTACAGGCATGATGGCACAGGTCAATGTACGGGCATGATGGCACAGGTCAATGTACAGGCATGATGGCCCAGCTCAATGTACAGGCATGATGGCACAGGTCAATGTACAGGCATGATGGCACAGCTCAATGTACAGGCATGCAGCTTCACAAAAACCACACAGTGCACCGCCGCCATATTGTCTAATATCGCCACTTCAAAGTCCTTCACTTACCGTTAGCTGGGCTGCTGCTGGTCCCTGACGGTCTGTCCCTCACTGCTGGGCCTGCGGACTGCCTGGAGTCGTCTGCCAGTCTGTGGTGGGGTGAGCCAGGATTCAGGACGTCTCCTACCGTTCTGGCCGCGGGCGGCTACGGCTCACTCACTCCTCCTCGCGCTTCGATGTCCGATCCGTCCGACTGTCAGCTCCTCCACGCCGGTCACGCTGCTCTTGCTTGCGAGACGATGGCCGCTCCAAGTCCTCTCTCTGCGTCGGGCCGCGGGCGGGAACGGAAGGTGATCGTGACGCCGGGGCGGTGCACCGCCCCCAGGCGTCACATCACCAGGTCCGATGTCCTCCTGTGATTGGTCCAGGCTGGACTCTGGGCCAATCACAGCCCGGACATCGTTAAAGTGGGGTGTGTCGGGGCGCATTGCTCTGCGCCCCGACACACCCCCAGAAGAGTGCCAATTGGCGCCTCTGCCAGGCGAGGGCGGGGTCAAACCCCCCCCCCCCCATACCCAGCACTAAGTCCGGCGCCCCTAGTGGGCGAAAAATTAACTTTTTTTTATTTTATTTAATCTTTTTTTTTTTCTCTGCTTGTGTTTGGGGGGGCGGCGCCCCTGCGCACCCTATTGGTGGGCCGCCACTGCTAGTGAGGGCTTGGTGCCAGATACCACAGTATACCTTCAGAGGTCTGGTGGAGTCCATGCCTGAAGGGGTTAGGGCTGTTTTGGGGGACCGACTCAATATTAGGTGGGTGGTCATAAATGTGCCTATGTTATGATCATTATGATACTCCAACATGTGTTAGAAGAGGAACCACATTTATGTATATATATATATATATATATATATATATATATATATATATATACTGTATATTATTGTGGGAGCGACAAGAATGAATAGTGAGTGTTTGGTTTCAGCATGCGCAGTGTCCTTGTCATCTGGGAAAAGCTTTCAGCGCCGGACCGAAGAGAGTTAACGTCTGGTAGATGGGACAAGTTAATCAGGTACGCAGGTGGTGTAATAATAGCGCGCTGGAAATTGCAGGAAAGAGAGGATCTGTCATCGGGTAGGTGAGCAGAAAACCTATTGCATTTATACATAATCCTCTAAAAAGGTTTAATTTTCACAGAAGTCCGAGGCCAGATTGGGTTTCATCTTTTGGTGGATTGCCTGGGGAAGACTGGGCTCTGGTTTCACAAGATCGGCATTGTGGGAGGGAGCGGGGTCAGACGCAGCCAAACGATTTTCTAACCCCGCAAAGTTCTGGGATAAATTATATTAATAAAAACTGGTGGCGATGAATATGGCGTTCGAAAGGGGGGGAGGACATTTCAGGCCCTCGATGATTATTTTTGTGGTTGTGATGTCAGCACGGTGCCATTTATTAAGCTTCACCAAAACTTTCAGTGTTCCAACCTGTCAGAGGGGCTAAGGCTGGATTTGAGGGCTCAAGGTTGCACTTGAATTTCCACTAACCAAAAATAATAAATAAATAAATAAAAAAGATGGATTGAAATGAAAAAAAAAAAAAGAAAGAAAGAAATAGTAATGGACAAAAAAATAATTTATATATATATATATTGTTTTTTTTTGTTTATTTGTTTATTTCTTATATATATACATACATATATAATTTTTTATAACATATGAATGTTAATGGACAAAAAAATAATATTTATGTGTATCTATCTATCTATATACAGTATATATATATATATATATATATATATATATATATATATATATATACAGTGCTTTGCGAAAGTATTCGGCCCCCTTGAACTTTGCAAAATTTTGCCACATTTCAGGCTTAAAACATAAAGATATAAAACTGTAATTTTTTGTGAAGAATCAACAACAAGTGGGACACAATCATGAAGTGGAACGATATTTATTGGATATTTCAAACTTTTTTACCAAATAAAAAACTGAAAAATTGGGCGTGCAAAATTATTCAGCCCCCTTAAGTTAATACTTTGTAGCGCCACCTTTTGCTGTGATTACAGCTGTAAGTCCCTTGGGGTATGTCTCTATCAGTTTTGCACATCGAGAGACTGAAATTTTTGCCCATTCCTCCTTGCAAAACAGCTCGAGCTCAGTGAGGTTGGATGGAGAGCGTTTGTGAACAGCAGTTTTGCATTGTTGCCAAAAAGTTTGATTTTGGTTCCATCTGACCAGAGCACCTTCTTCCACATGTTTGGTGTCTCCCAGGTGGCTTGTGGCAAACTTTAAACGACACTTTTTATGGATATCTTTAAGAAATGGCTTTCTTCTTGCCACTCTTCCATAAAGGGCAGATTTGTGCAGTATACGACTGATTGTTGTCCTATGGACAGAGTCTCCCACCTCAGCTGTAGATCTCTGCAGTTCATCCAGAGTGATCATGGGCCTCTTGGCTGCATCTCTGATCAGTCTTCTCCTTGTATGAGCTGAAAGTTTAGAGGGACGGCCAGGTCTTCATAGATTTGCAGTGGTCTGATACTCCTTCCATTTCAACATTATCGCTTGCACAGTGCTCCTTGTGATGTTTAAAGCTTGGGAAATCTTTTTGTATCCAAATCCGGCTTTAAACTTCTTCACAACAGTATCTCGGACCTGCCTGGTGTGTTCCTTGTTCTTCATGATGCTCTCTGCGCTTTAAACTGACCTCTGAGACTATCACAGTGCAGGTGCATTTATACGGAGACTTGATTACACACAGGTGGATTCTATTTATCATCATTCGTCATTTAGGTCAACATTGGATCATTCAGAGATCCTCACTGAACTTCTGGAGAGAGTTTGCTGCACTGAAAGTAAAGGGGCTGAATAATTTTGCACGCCCAATTTTTCAGTTTTTTATTTGTTAACAAAGTTTGAAATATCCAATAAATTTCGTTCCACTTCATACATGATTGTGTCCCACTTGTTGTTGATTCTTCACAAAAAAATTACAGTTTTATATTTTTATGTTTGTAGCCTGAAATGTGGCAAAAGGTCGCAAAGTTCAAGGGGGCCTAATACTTTCGCAAGGCACTGTATATATATATATATATATATATAAACATTTTTTATAAAATAGAAATGTTAATGGATGAGAAAAAAAGATAATGTATGTGTATTTGTATTTATATATACACTATATTGTCAAAAGTATTGGGACGCCATTGTAAGCACATGAGGTTTAATGGCATCCCAGTCTTAGTCCGTAGGGTTCAATATTGAGTTGGCCCACTCTTTGCATCTATAACAGCTTCAACGCTTCTAGGAAGGCTGGCCACAAGGTTAAGAGTGTGTCTATGGGATTGTTTGACCATTCTTCTTGAAGCCCATTTATGGGGTCAGGAACTGATGTTGGAGAGAAGGCCTGGCTCGCAGTCTCGGCTCTAATTCATCTCAAAGCTGTTCTATTGGGTGGAGGTCAGGACTCTGTGCAGGCCAGTCAAGTTCCTCCACCCCAAACTCGCTCATCCATGTGTTCTAAGACCTTGCTTTGTGCACTTGTACGCAGTCATGTTGGAACAGGAAGGGGACATCCCAAAACTGTTCTCACAAAGTTGGGAGGATGAAATTGTCCAAAATGTCTTGGTATGCTGACGCCTTAACAGTTCCCTACACTGAAACAAAGGGGCCAAGCCCAACCCCTGAAAAACAACCCCACATCATAATCCCCCTCCACCAAATGATTTGGACCAGTGCACAAAGCAAGGCCCATAAAGACATGGATGAGCGAGTTTGGGGTGGAGGAACTTGACTTGACCTGACCTCAACCTGATAGAACAGCTTTGGGATGAGTTAGAGTGGAGACTGTGAGCAAGGACTTCTCAGTGCGTGACCTCACAAATGTGTTTCTGGCCTTGTGTTTGACACATGTGCTATAGAATGTTGGACTGTGAGAGCTCTGCGTGTAAAGGAAAAAACTTATAGCACATCCTGTACTTAACTGGTCTTGTTGGTGGACTGGCCGGTCATAATCGGAAAAGGACAGGGGAGGAGCCAGTGTGGAAGGTCACATGTATAGAAATGCAAAATTTGCATCATTTTAATTATTGTTGAACCAAACTAGGTCAAGGTCAAATAAAAGTTGCTAGTGGTATACCATGGTGAGATTATCCACTGAGTTCCCCTGGAGCCATAGGACCCGAGGAGCCCCAGTATGTAAATCCTGACTAGCTGCCATGGTTGAGAGCCTGCTTGTGCCCTTCCCAACTGCTGAGCCACCCTTTTAGCAAATGAGGTGTGATTCCCATTGATGGACTTGAATACTGAAATGTGTGGTAGGTTAAGGCTAGAATGTCATCCATGGGAGCCGGTAAACATTTATAATAGAAGAACAGTTCTCTCCATTTGCCCAAGAGAAAGTGAAATCCAAGTGCAGGAGCCCAAAGATACTAGCACATGCCGCCGAACTTTAGCAACTTTTTTTTTCTGGCATATAATACAATAATAGCAGATTTACAAGCCTGGTCAGTAGAATAATGGCCAAGAGGAACGCCTATTTCACATTCTGTCCAAACAGTCATTTGAAAAAAAGTGACAGTTATTTTCAGCTGAGCCCAGTGAGATTTGAGAATGACAGCAAGGCTGAAATAAAGATCTTATTCTTGGGTTAATGTATGTGTACCATTAAACATCTTCAAATGTTTGACCCTTAATGTCCATCCTTTCCCGTGGATCCCCCCGCTGCTGGAGCATAACCACAGATGAGCTTAATCTTTTCACACTTTATGTGAGTTGTTACTTGGCTTTCTGATTCCTGTTCAATAAAATATTGCACTTAGACAGAGTGCGCATGCGCGGCTGCTCCGTCATGGCAGCTTAGCCCGGAGCTCCGCGCCTCCCCGGTCTCATTCAGGCACCAGCGCCGGCATCGGAGCGCACGAAGCCCCGCAATCGGCACCGATAGCTGCTCCTTCCTCCAGCGGTTCACCCTTGGATGTCGGCGGGTCCCCGGAGCGAGGTCTCCCGCCGTCTAATCTTCTTGTCCCCGGAGCTGGACACAGCCAAGATGGCGACCGCGCCTTCTCTTCCCTCAGAGGACGGAGGCGCACAGGAGGTAGGGGACATACCAGCTTGCCCTATGGACACCCCCTCAGCCTCCCCCGATCCCTGGCCATCCCCAGTGACCCCTGCATACCTGCCACAGCCCCCATTACTATCACCAGCCTCCACTGAATCCCTCCTCAGCAGACACCTTGCACAGACCCCAGGGATCATGGGGCTGCATTCACCAGAGGCCCTGGCTTTCCCTCACCAACCAGGCCTCACCTCCCCAGGACAGTTTCCGGACATCACACTGTTGATGACTAGGTTCTCGGAGATGCTAGCTGCCGGCCTGGCCCATAATGCCTCACAAATCACGGGATCCATTAAGGCGGAACTCCAGAACCTTGGCACCCGGATTGAAGCAATTGAGAGCACTGTGGATCAGACTGTCGCAAGGGCCAATCAAAACACAGCATGCATCCAGACTATCCAAGATCAACTAGACACAGCGCTTAGTAAGCTGGATGATATGGAAAACAGAAGCAGACGCCTAAATTTTAGGGTCAGAGGGATCCCAGAAACCATCACGGACATTCCTACCACAATTAAAGCTTTTATTAGGGATCTCATTCCGAACATTTCGGACCATCGCCTGGAGCTCGACCGGGCTCACAGGGCCCTACAACCGCCCCGCAAAGATGGCCTTCCCAGAGATGTTATCGTCAAACCCCACTTCTATGGGGTTAAAGAGGAGCTCATGAAAGTGAGTAGGGGTAGGGAGGACCTATCCATCCAGGGTCACAAGATTCAACTCTTCGCCGACCTCTCCCCCTTCACTATTCAACGCCGAAGAGCTCTAAAGCCGCTTACACAAGCTCTTTCTGCCCGGGCGCTGAAATATTGGTGGTCTTTCCCCTTCCGGCTGAACTTTCAATTCCAGAACAAGACGTACAACTTCACCAACTTCCAGGAGGGTGAAGGCATGCTCCTGCATCTGGGTATCATCACCAGGGATCCTGCCCCGTCCACTTCCAGGAGAGAATCTTCCAAGCGACCCCCTCCGATCAGCCCTGTCTCCTCAGTTTGGAACAAGCAGCAAACGAAGCGTCACCGTGATGTCCAGCCTCCCTGATATCTGCATTGCTCCTCTGGAATCTTCTTTCTTCAGTCGTCGAAGTTCGTCCTTCCTCGCCTGATGGGGGTCCGAGATGATCCCTGCCTCCATTTTTTGGCCCCCCTTTTTGGGTCTGTTTTCGGACTGTTTTGTTCCCTTTTTCCAGCGAACTATTTATTTTACAATTTTTGATCTGACTTACCTCCTCTATTTTCTTCACGCTGGTCAGGTTCTTTTTGAATACTGGGACTGTAATTACTGCTTAATCTGTTGTCGTTAAGCTTGCAGCTCCCCCCCTCCCCAGTACCCCCTCCCCCCCCTTATTTTTATCCCCCCCCCTTTTTTCTTTTTTTTCTTTTTTTTCCCTGCCTACCTTCCCCTCCCCATGTTGTCCTGTTCCCCTGTCCCCCCTAGACCTAACCTCCTATTGATGCTTTTGGGGCAACTCCCCATTTTCTACACCTAGGGGTGATTTTCGTGCTCGAATTTTGCTATCTTTTGTTGATTTTTTTTATGAGGGTGCCGGGCTGGTGCCCTATGGCCGGAGAGGCTTTAATGTGCCTCCTCCTGTCGGACGTTAGATGATTTCATCTGGCCTCCCTCAGGAATGTGCCCTGACTGGTTCAGGACGCATCCTTACACGTGATGAGGAGCTGCGGGTCCTTCCTGCGGCTTTCTCATCCCTTGGCAAGTCTTTGGACTTGCTACTTTCTTCTTCCTCTGTTGTCTTCTTTTTTCTCTTTTTCTCCCTTTACTGGTGTCTTTTTCTTCCCCTTAGGTTCCTGCGGTCCTTCTGGTTCCCTGGTGCTCCTGACAAGCCTGCTACCGCTGTGAATAGTCTCCTCCGGGGATGTTCTCGGGATCCCGCCGGATCACCTACTTCAGCGTGCCTCCTCCCCGCGCAACATGCAGCCTAATGTGAGTACGGTCTCTTCTCTACAGGTGGCATCACACAACACCCAGGGCTTAAATTCACCTGTTAAGCGTAGGAAGGCATTCCAACATTACCATTCCCAAGGATTGGGGGTTCTCCTGCTTCAGGAGACTCACTTCCCGGAATCCTACCAACCGACATATGTCCACCATAAATACCCCTTGTTTTATCTTGCCAATGCCCCCTCCAAACAGAGAGGGGTGGCCATATTTTTTGCTAAATCCCTTTCCTTCTCGCACCTGCACACCGTAAGGGACCCCCAGGGCCGATTTATTCTGGTCAAGGGCCACATACAAGGAGTGTTATACACATTTATTTCTTACTATGCCCCTAACAAGGGTCAGGCGAAATTCCTCTCCGAGATGTTTCTCCTTCTCTCTCCCCACTTTGAGGGCCGCGTTCTCATTGGAGGGGATTCTAACTTAGCCCTCGACTGCTCCCTTGATAAATCCCAATCCTCCGGTGGTCGGCTTCGCCGACCTTCGAAGCAGAGCCTTCGGGTGGCTAGATCGCTCCATGCATTGGGTCTGATTGATATTTGGCGGGAGTTGAACCCATCTACTCGGGATTACACACATTTCTCGGCCCCTCATCATACGTTTGCGCGGATTGACCACATTTTCATCCCCACAACGGATATCCCTTCTGCCCAGAAGTCTAAAATTAGAGAAGTCCCTTGGTCGGACCATTCCATGGTCACTCTTCAGCTCTCCTGCTCCCTATTTCCCCCGAGGCCCCTCTCCATGGAGAATTAATGAATCTATTCTGAGCGATCCGGCTAGATGCTCCATGATAGACACCGTGCTTCGCGAATACTTCACGCTTAATGATCTCCCAGACACATCCCCTACTACCTTATGGGGGGCCCATAAGGCTGTCCTGCGAGGCTACCTCATCCAGCTGGGGGCGAAAATTAAAAAGGAAAGTCTAGTTGATATCACCCGCTTAGAGACAGAATATATTCGCCTCCGTAGAGCCCACAAGCGCTCCCCTAATCCCTCCTCTCTTGCCGAACTGGATGCGATTAAATTGTCACTTAACCTGGCCCTAACTTCCAGGGCCGAAAAGGCCCTGCGCTGGCAAGGGGCTCGCGCTTATGCTTTTAGAGATAAAATGGGTACAAAATTGGCATCGAAGCTCTCCCCAAAGTTTCGGGCGATTTCCATGCCCAAAATAAAATCCCCCGCTGGTGTTCTTTCGAGCAACCCTACATCCATCATGGATTCCTTCCACTCCTTCTATTCCCAACTTTATGCGGCCCCCACCCCCCATAAGGGGGACGATCCTGACTCGTTCCTAGACAACGTGCCTCTCCCCCGCCTCACGGATACGCATAGATCCCTTTTGGAATCCCCTGTTGACGAACGGGAGGTGCTGGAAGTGATCAAGTCCCTTCGACCCAATTCCACCCCAGGTCCTGACGGTTTTTCCAATTCCTATTACAAGACATTTGCGTCGGTCCTATCTCCTTATCTGGTCAGGTTCTTCAATGCCCTCAGGGGCGGAGCTCGCCTGGATGAAGCCTCTAATAAAGCTTACATTTCGGTTATCCCCAAGCCGGGGAAGGATCCCTCCGATGTGGGCAATTACAGACCAATATCTCTCATTAATAATGATTTAAAGATATTGACCAAAATTTATGCTAATCGCTTATCCAGCTTTATTGCCAAATACATTCATAAGGATCAGGTGGGGTTCATTCCGGGTAGGCAGGGACCTGACCAGATAAGGAGGGTTGTTGATGTCATCTCGCTGCTAAATTCAGGGTGGGACGGAGGCCCTTCCCAACCTGGTTTTCTCCTGTCATTGGACCTACAAAAGGCCTTTGACTCCCTTTCATGGCCGTTCCTCTTCCGTACCCTCGAACGATGGGGTTTTGGTCCCTCTTTCATCACTACACTACGAGCCCTTTACTCCCAGCCGGCAGCTCAGGTCAGAATGCAGGGATACTATTCTGCAGACATCCGGATCCGGAGGGGAACGAGACAGGGATGCCCCCTCTCCCCGCTCCTTTTCGCTGTTGCCCTTGAATCTCTTGCTTCAGCGATCCGTCTTCACCCTGATATACATGGCATACAATGCGGGTCCGAGTTCCACAAATGCGCGTTGTTCGCGGATGATATAATGCTCTTTGTTACGTCCCCATTGATCTCTCTTCCCAATATTGTTTCCCTCTTGGACACCTTTGGGGCGGCTTCTGGCTTGCGAGTAAACATGACTAAGTCGCTGGCCCTTAATATCACTCTCCCTGGGCCACTGGTGGATCGTCTGAAAGACCATTTCCCCTTCTCCTGGCAATCGAATTCTATTCCTTACCTTGGAGTCTCCTTGACTCCCACTATAGACAAACTCTATTCGACCAACTATCCGCCCCTGATACAACGACTAAAACGGGATCTCTCTGACTGGTCTCGCTGTCACATTTCCTGGTTAGGGAGAGTCAATGCGGTTAAGATGACACTCTTGCCACGTATTCTTTATTTTTTCCGGTCGCTCCCAATCCCGGTGCGGAAATCCCACATTAAAAACTTACAAGGACACATCTTTAAATTTATCTGGGGAACGAAGGGATATAGAATTAATAGACTTACGCTTCTACGCTCCCGGAAACAGGGGGGCTTAGGAGTTCCGGACCTTTGGAAATATTATCTGGCAGCACAGCTGACTCAGTTTTCCGTCATTTATTCCAGAGGGGGGAAGCCTGACTGGTACTTTATGGAACGCCAAGCAGTCCCTCGACACACCATTGACTACCTGCTTTGGAGACCTGCTCGAGCCCGCCCCCCGGTGCTGGCCCCTACTCTTTCACATTCTTTATCCATCTGTGATCGCATACACAAAACGCATAAAGTTACTTCGCCTTGGGCTCCCCTCACTCACCTATTCCATAATCCGGCCTTCCCTCCAGGTGAAAACATAGGGGCATTTAAATGGTGGACTGACAAAGGCATGTACAGAATTGGCCACTTTTTGGATAGCTCGGGTCCTATCACTCTTTCTCATTGTACCACAAAGTTGAAGATGCCGCCTGTAGAGAAATTCCGTCTTACCCAAATTTCGCACTTTATTAACTCTCTTAGGTCCAAATTCTCGGAACCCCTACGGGTAACGCCTTATGAACAGTGGTGTGCTAAAATTTCTGATGTCAAGGGGGGAATCTCCCTCATTTACGCTCTACTGAACGATGCACAAACCAAATCTGTCTATATGTTTAAATGGGAGCAGGACCTCAAATTAGACTGGGACCTCTCTGACTGGCACGCTAATGTTGGGCGCTCTTTCCAGGGTATTCATAATATTGGCCTCATGGAAGCTAATCTTAAAGTTATTTTGAGGTGGTACATGGTGCCGGCCAGATTGGCCACCATCTTTCCCTCCACATCCCCTACCTGCTTCCGGGGATGTGACCTGGCTGGCACCATTCTCCACATCTTTTGGGAATGCCCCAAACTCAGGTCGTTTTGGCAGCGCATTTACGGCATTGTTCGTCGGATTTCTGGTCTCACGTTGCATCCATCTCCTGCTCAAGCCCTGTTGAGCCAACGCATCCCTAAGCTCCCTAAACACACCCAATCCCTCATTTTCTACATCTTCCTTGGTGCCAAGATGGCGATAGCCAGGCAGTGGAAGATGCCTTCGGTTCCACTCCGCTTGGCTAAGGGTAAGATTTCGTGGATAATGGCACAGGAGAAGATGTATAGTATTCTGGACGACTCCAGGGAAAAGTTTGAAAGTATCTGGGAACCCTGGGCTGCATACATGAATGTTACTATTTGATGTTTTCTTTGCACTGGACAGTGGGGTAACCCCCCTTTTTTTTTTTTTTTTTTCCCTTTTACCTCCCATTACCCTGTTGCCTATTTGTCTCACAGTGTCTTCAGGATCCGGTCCGCAGGAACCTCCTTCCCCCCTTTTTGCATTCCCTTCTCTTTTCTTTCTTCTTACTTCGTAGGCTGTCTGCCTTCTTTCTTCTCTTTTTCCTTTTTCTATTCTTTGCCTGTTCAACTCTTGGTTTTACTGTACTTATAGCCAACTGTTGACGATCCGAATTGTTTAGTTCTCTAGGAAGTGGTTTGGAGACTATGTTTTCTATTTTGGTGGAGCTTTCATCGTACCTTTACACACCTGTAGTTGGGGCCCCGTGCCTCTTCCATCTAGGGCCGGTAGATGGCATTCTTGTAGGTTGTTCTCCCTTGCAGTTTTTTTTTTTTTTTTGGGGTCACTATACCATTTTGCAGTTCACACGTGGGGTGCCTCTTCCGAGACACAGTTTGCTCCCTTTAGGGGTGTCTTGGGTGGGGGTACCCTACAGTTTTGGGGGCTATCCCCTGCACTTACTAGATAGTGACCACCTTTTGCTCTCTTATAGCACGTAGGTTTGTCTACTTTTCTCATGACTTAACCCTAGATGTTTTAATAGCATTGAGGGCTGGGTATCCACCTGCTACAGTTGACCTCCACTTTTCAACTTTTATTTGTTGTATAATAGCCTTCACTATTGTACCACTTCCGTTGTTATTTGTCTTTGTTACTCTCTAATAAAAATCTATTGAAACATAAAATATTGCACTTAGAGGCGCTCTCCAGTTCTCCTTTTTCATTTTCCAGAGTTGGCTTGACTCCAGAGGAGAAGCTTTGCCCTAGTGCTTCTTGTTTATTAATAATCCTCAGCCCACTCACCTCATTTGACATGGACATTTAAATGGACTATATGGACTATCCTAGCTAATATATTCTATATATTGCTTATTCCTGAGCGCCAGCATTTTACGCTTATAGACTTTAATAGAGTTTGCATGTTCGCTAGAACTTTTTCCCTGTTAGAGATGTTCTGGTGCGAACCGAACAGGGTGGTGTTCGGCCCATCACTACTTGTGAGCCCTCTAGTGATATAAAGATCTATATAGAGGAATCCGGATCTCCTTCCTGGAGCTGGAGACCCCTCCCTCTAGTGATAAAAAAATCTATAAAGAGGAATAAGGGCATCCTTCCTCCTGCTGGAGATCCCTCTAGTGATATAAAATTCTCTATAGAGGAATTAGGACCTCCTTCCTCCTCCTGGTGACCCCTCTAGTGATGTAGAGATCTATATAGAGGAATCTGGACCTCCTTCCTCCTCCTGGTGACCCCTCTAGTGATATAAAGATCTATATAGAGGAATCTGGTCTGGACCTCCTTCCTCCTGCTGTTGACTCCTCTAGTGATATAAATATCTCTATAGAGGAATCGGGACCTCCTTCCTCCTGCTGGTGACCCCTCTAGTGATATAAAGATCTATATAGAGAAATCAGGACCTCCTTCCTCCTGCTGGTGACTCCTCTAGTGATATAAAATTTTCTATAGAGGAATTAGGACCTCCTTCCTCCTCCTGGTGACCCCTCTAGTGATGTAGAGATCTATATAGAGGAATCTGGACCTCCTTCCTCCTCCTGGTGAACCTTCTAGTGTTATAAAGATCTTGATAGAGGAATAAGGGCAACCATCCTCCTGCTGGTGATCCTTCTAGTGATATAAATATCTCTATAGAGGAATCAGGATCTCCTTCCTCCTGCTGGTGACCCCTCTAGTGATATAAAGATCTATAGAGGAATCAGGATCTCCTTCCTCCTGCTAGTGACCCCTCTAGTGATAACAAGATCTATATAGAGGAATCAGGACCTCCTTCCTCCTGCTGGTGATCCCTCTAGTGATATAAAGATCTAAATAGAGGAATCAGAACCTCCTTCCTCCTGCTGGTGATCCTTCTAGTGATATAATGATATATATATAGAGGAATAAGGGCCTCCTTCCTCCTTCTGGTGATGCATCTAGTCATATAAAGATCTATATAGAGGAATCAGGACCTCCTTGGCTGCTTGCAGAGAACTGCAGGAGGGGGCGGAAACCAGACCAGCTACCCTTCATAAGGAGAGAAAGCAGCAGTGAGTGGTCTTTATTATATGAAGTCTCACATTGGATTACTGCACAAATCTGGAAGAAATACGCCAAGATTCAAGAAGAATACCGATGACAGATGTGATATACCTGTACAGGTTTATTTATTTTCTTTTAAATAATTTTTTTTTTTTTAATAAAAAAATTACAACAGCACCATAGTCTAGGCCAATTGTTGTGGGATATTCTATTTATAAATTGTGCCTTTGCTGTTTTTTTTTTTTTTTTGCTACTGTATTCTCATCCCAGTTGCAATTATAATTAAAACACGTTTGTATAAATTCTCATTTCATTTCTTTCACAAAAAGTGTGGCGGAAACCAGACCAGTCACCCTGCACAAGGAGAGAAAGCAGCAGTGAGTGGACTTTATTAAATGAAGCCTCACATTGGATTACTGCACAAGTCTGGAAGAAATACACCAAGATTCAAGAAGAATACCGATGACAAATGTGATATACCTGTACAGGTTTATTTATTTTTTTACAGAATTTTTTTTAAATAAACATTTACAACAGCACCGTTTTCTATGCCAATTGTTGTAGGATATTCTATTTATAAATTGTGTCTTTGCTGTTTTTTTTTTTTGCTACAGTAATCTTATCCCAGTTGCAATTTTAATTAAATCATGTTTGTATAAATTCTCATTTTATTTCTTTCACAAAAAGTTCAAATAAAAAATCAAAAAAATCCCCAATACATAATTTGATTATATATGGCATATGTATATGCAGTAACTCTTCCAAAGGGATTCTGCCTAAAAAAAAAAAAAAAAAAAAAAAAAGAGAAATGAAAAGTAGTTTAAAAATACACAAATCGGTTTACAAAATAAAATGATCAGATTATCAAACGATTTGGACATTGTAGCGTTTTTGACAATCTCTGTGGGAGCCGTGGGAGGGACTCAGCAGGTCCCACCCACTACAGGCTGCTTGCAGAGAACTACAGGAGGGGGCGGAAACCAGACCAGTCACCCTGCACAAGGAGTGAAAGCAGCAGTGAGTGGTCTTTATTATATGAAGTCTCACATTGGATTACTGCACAAATCTGGAAGAAATACGCCAAGATTCAAGAAGAATACCGATGACAAATGTGATATACCTGTACAGGTTTATTTATTTATTTTTATAGATTTTTTTTTTAATAAAAATTTACAACAGCACCATTTTCTATGCCAATTGTTGTGGGATATTCTATTTATAAATTGTGCCTTTGCTGGGTTTTTTTTTTTTTTTTTGCTAATCTCATCCCAGTTGCAATTTTAATTAAATCACGTTTGTATAAATTCTCATTTTATTTCTTTCACAAAAAGTTCAAATAAAAAATAAAAAAAATCCCCAATACATAATTTGATTATATATGGCATATGTATATGCAGTAACTCTTCCAAGGGATTCTGCCTAAAAAAAAAAAAAAAAAAAAAAAAAAAAAAAAGCAAATAAAAAATAAAAAAAGAGAAATGAAAAGTAGTTTAAAAATACACAAATCGGTTTACAAAATAAAATGATCAGATTATCAAACGATTTGGACATTGTAGGGTTTTTGACAATCTCTCTACATTTTTACCTTTAATCTGACAATCTGACAATTTGACACGACGGGGTTAAATCCCATTCCCAGTGCCCCCCCCCCCCCCCCCAGCATTGCCCAGCAGGCTCTGAGCTGCCCACGTACCTGATGAATGTATGGAGGTGAGGGGCAGCTGCCAGCTTGGAAGGCAGACAGGGTGTGGGGTGGACTGTACGCGGCCGTGCAGCGCCGAGGCACCGTTTGATATTCTTGGCCGCGCCGTGTTGTTTTTTGTTTCCCCTTTTCGTGGGCCACGTCTCAAGACAGATTCAGGTGGAGCAACCTCAGGCTCCTGGCTGTCCCAGGGGAGGCCTCATTTCATGCGTAAGAAGAAGAAGAAAAAAAAAAAATTACAGAAACTGAACAATCGTTTCCAAAACTAATTTGGCCGGCAGAACAGACCTATATATTTAGCAGGGATTTCTCACGGGGGCGGCTCTACCACTATGACTCCCCGCACATTCCCAATTCGACCGAGACCATACATAGGATTTACCACCAGATAGGTTCGTTCTGCCTGGACAGGCTCTTGAAGCATCTGTTGTATCAAATTAAAAATATTCATAGTTACTTGTAGGGATGCAGATAAAGTCGATTTAAACTCATCTCTAATATTTCATAGAAGCTTTACACTGTTAAGGTCATTAAAAAAAAAATAGTCATTATCTATATATTTTAAGGTCCACCCTATAGCGGTTTTACTGCTACAGGGCGGCACCTGTACGCCGGATCACGTATATATACTATATTTCCAAAAGTATTGTGATGCCAGCCTGTACAGGCATATGAACTTTAATGGCATCCCAGTCTTAGTCCGTAGGGTTCAATATTGAGTTGGTCCACCCTTTCCAGCTATAACAGCTTCAACTCTTCTGGGAAGGCTGTCCACAAGGTTTAGGAGTGTGTCTATGGGAATGTTTGACCATTCTTCCAGAAGCGCATTTGTGAGGTCAGGCACTGATGTTGGACATGAAGGCCTGGCTCACAGTCTTCGCTCTTATTTATCCCAAAGGTGTTCTATCGGGTTGAGGTCAGGCCAGTCAAGTTCCTCCACCCCAAACTCGCTCATCAATGTCTTTATGGACCTTGCTTTGTGCACTGGTGCGCATTCATGTTGGAACAGGAAGGAGCCATCCCCAAACTCTTCCCACAAAGTTGGGAGCATGAAATTGTCCAAAATGTCTTGGTATGCTGACGCCTTAAGAGTTCCCTTCACTGGAACTAAGGGGCCAAGCCCAACCCCTGAAAAATAACCCCACCCCATAATCCCCCCTCCACCAAATGAGTTGGACCAGTGCACAAAGCAAGGTCCATAAAGACATGGATGAGCGAGTTTAGGGTGGGGGAACTTGACTGGCCTGAGTCCTGACCTCAACCCGATAGAACACCTTTGGGATGAATTAGAGCGGAGAATGCGAGCCAGGCCTTCTCATAGACACACTCATAAACCTTGTGGACAGCCTTCCCAGAAGAGTTGAAGCTGTTATAGCAGGCATTTCCTGTTATAGGGTGACAATGCTCTGTCCCTGCCTCCAGGGGCAGACTGGCAACTTTTGGCCCAGAGGGCAAGTACAAGCCTAGGGCCATGGTGCAGTGACTCGGCCCCCCTCCCACTTTCCCTTACCCCCCCACTCTCCCAATCCTCCTCCTGACCCCCATTCCAAGCTGAAGCCTTACTCCAGATACTCTCTACTTACCGGCTGAATTTTGGCCAGCAGGGGGAGGTTGGGGGGAGCTGGGACAGCTCGCTTGGGGTTGGCCGGGGCAGAAAAGTCCCAGTGGGGCATGGAACCGGCCTCTGCTCAGATACAGTTTACCACAACCATGCTAAGGGAGGGGGGGGGGGGGGAGTGGGAGGCCTGCGCTTTGTCCTTGTCTTCAACCTGCACTCAGTAGGTCAGCGGCAGGGACTTTTTACTTCTCTTCACCAGGAATCCTTTCAGCATGTTTGTGGCAGAAGTGGACACGGTGTAGCCTTTATATGGGGTACCAGAGCAGCCCAGGGGGCAATTGCCCCCCTGCCCCAGTCCTCCCCTGCCTGCCTCCCAACTGTGCTCCTGCGTTGTCACCCTGCTACACAGACCTCTGATGGAGACTACAGGTGGCTGTTTATTCACACATTACACAGACATCGCCCTCTGTTGTCACCATCAGGAAACCCTCCCTGAGGAATACCATATTGCTATCGCTGGAGTGCATGTAGACAGGAGGTGGCTGCAAAAAGGGTGCAGGAGATCCTCGGCACATAGAAGCAACAAACTTTATTTAAAAAAAGGGTTATTGTTATAGGCAGGGCTAGTGCTAAGATTACTGGAAGGGTTAGTGTTAGGGCTGCAATGAGGATTAGTGTTAGGGTTACAGGGAGTGTTAGTCTTATAAAGAAGGATGGTTTGAGGGTTACGGGGTAGATTAGTGTAGGAATAAAGGAAAGATTAGGATTAGGGCTACAGGGAGGGTTAGTGTTAGAGGTAAAGGGAGGGGTAGTGTTGAGGTTACAGGCAAGGTCATTGTAAGGGATGCAGGGATTGTTAGTGTTAGGGTTACTGGGAAGATCAAGGTTAGATTTACAGGGAGAGTTAGTGTTGGGAGTTCCAGGGTGGGCTACTGGTGGGGTAACATGGAAGGTCAAGGTTAGGGTTACAGGAAGTATTGGTGTTAGGGTTATGGGGAGGGTTGGGGGTTATAGGGAGCACTAGGGTCAGGGTTACATGGAATATCAAGTTGAAAGTTACATAAAGTGTTACAGGGAGTGTTAGGGTTACAAAGAGGGTTAGTGTTAGAGTTACAGGGAAGGTTAGTGTTAGGGGTAAAGGGTGGGCTAGTGTTAGGGTAACATGGAAGATCGAGGTTAAAGATACAGGAAGGGTTACTGTTAAGGTTACAGAGAGTGCTAGTGGTTGGGTTAAAGGGAGGGTTAATGTTAAGGTTATGTGGAGGGTTAGTGTTAGGGTTCCAGGGAAGATTAGGGTTAAGTATGCAGAGAGTACTAGTTTTAAGGTTATGAGGGTTAATGTTAGGGTTAAAAGGAGAGCTAGTATAAGAGTTACATAAGGAGTTACATAAAGTGTTAGTGTTACAGGGGGTGTCAGAGTTACAAAAAGAGTTAGTGTTAGAGTTACAGGGAGGGTTAGTGTTAGGGTTAGTAGGCGAGCTACTGTTAGGGTTACAAGGAAGGTTATTGGTAAGGTTACAGATAGTGCTAGTGTTTGGGTGAGGTGGGGAGGATTAGTGTTAGGGTTCAAGGGAAGATCAAGGTTACAGACACAGGGAGTACTAGTGTTAGGGTACTAGAGTATTAGTGTTAGGGTATAATGAAAGCTAGTGTTAGGATTACATGGAAGATCAAGGTTGGGGTTAATGTTGGAGTTACAAAGAGTGTTAGCGTTGGGGCTGCAGGGAGTTTTAGGGAGTGCTAGGGTTATAGGGAGGGCTAGTGTCAGGGTTACATGGCATATCATGGTAAGAGTTACATAAAGCGTTAGTCTTACAGGGGGTGTTAGGGTTACAAAGAGATTTAGTGTTAGATTTACAGGGAGGGTTAGTGTTAGATTTACAGGGAGGGTTAGTGTTAGATTTACAGGGAGGGTTAGTGTTAGATTTACAGGGAAGGTTAGTGTTAGGGTTACAAGGTGGGTTAGAGTTCGGGTAACATGGAAGATCAAGGTTGGGGTTAAAATGAGGGTTACTTTTAGGGTTATGGAGAGTGCTAGTGTTTGTGTTACAGGGAGGGTTAATGTTAAGGTTATAGGGAGGGTTAGCTTAAGGGTTCCAGTCATAGGGCGGGCACACCCTAATCACCCTGTGCAGTGCAGATTCCTCCTGCTGATATTTCACCAAAGCCCCCCAACGTGGCTCATAAAAAAAATTAAAAAAAATAAAAAACTACTTACACTGTCCACTGCCCTACTGACACCAACCTCTGCCCTACTGACAAGCCCACTGCCCTACTGATATCATCCATGTTTTAATACATTTGGGGTGCACACCCTAATGCAATAGGCTGCGCATACCTATGGTTCCAGTCAAGATCAAGGTTAGGGCTACAGAGAGTATTAGTGTTAAGGTTAAGGGGAGGGTTATTGTTAGGGTAACAAGAAATTTTGGGGCACCTTACACAGCTAGCTTTAGGCCCAGGCCTGACCACCAACATTTCGCATCACCCGCCCTCTGGCCGTCCCACTGAATCCGCCCACTGGCCTTCAGTGCACCCACTTCTATTTTAACACTCTTACAACTTAATGAATGAAAATGAATCCAATCCATCAAAGAGACATCCCCATATATTCAGCAAAGAGATATCCCAATCCAGTAAAGAGACAGCCTCATATATTAAGCAAATAGACATCCCAATCCAGTAAAGAGACAGCCTCAAAAAATTTAGCAAAGAGACATCCTAATCCAACAAAGAGACAGCCTCATATATTCAGCAAAGAGACATCCTAATCCAACAAAGAGACGGCCTCATGTATTCAGCAACGAGATGTCCCAATCCAGTAAAGAGACAGCCTCATATATTCAGCAAAGAGATATTCCAATCCAGTAAAGAGATGGCCTCAAAAAATTCAGCAAAGAGACATCCTAATCCAACAAAGAGACGGCCTCATATATTCAGCAAATAGATGTCCCAATCCAGTAAAGAGACAGCCTCATATATTAAGAAAAGAGATATCCCAATACAGCAAAGAAACATCCCTTCAGCTGCATCGGCTTACTTTGCAGCCAGCCGCCCTGCTTTAGCAATTGCTTGTTACTACAGCAGCAAAAACTCATTCTGGTTGGTTGCCTGGTCGACCGGGCCCCTCAGAATGGCTGGGCCCCCTACATGTGTATGGGCTGTCCCCCCCTGATGGCTGCCCTGATAGGGAGCACTAGGGTTATGGGGAGGGTTAATGCCAGGGTTACATAGAATATCAAGGTTAGGGTTATATAAAGTGTTAGTGTTACAGGGAGTGTTAGAGTTATTTAGAAGGTTACTACAGGGAGTGTTAAGGTTACAGGAAAAGTTAGTCTTAGGGTTACATGGAAGATCAAGGTTGGGATTACAGATAGGGTTTGTGTTAGAGTTACAGAGAGTGTTAATGGTATTAACATGCAGGGCCAGTTCACACCATAGAAATGCAGTCCGAATGCTTTTCTGCACGTGTGTTTGTGACACGTTGTTTATGTGTTTTTGGTGTGTTTTCGATGCAGTCCTGTGCATTCCCCCCCCCCCCCCTCTTTTTTCTTAACCTTAAATTTGGACATGTGTGTTCCGGTGTGCTTTAGGTGCGTTCTGGTGCATTTTTGATTTTTTTACGTTTTATCGCTTTCCAGTACAGTCCAGTGCAGAAAAAAATGCAGCATTGTCTACTTTTTGTTCTGGAACTGGAATGCACTGGAACTGACCACACTGGTGTGAACTATGCCCAAGGCTATGGGAAGGGTTAGGGTCCTTTCACACAAGCTTTCCGCCCAGCGGACGTTTTTCTCAGCAGGGAGTGATCCGCCAATCTCCACTTACTTTGCAGGGTCAGACCTATCAGATCCCCACCTTCTCATCCGATCCGATCCGATCCGATCCTCCAGATGGATGGAAAATAGAGTTTACATCTGTCCGGATTTCACGGACAGGATCGGATATCAATGGGTGTCAGTGGAGATGTCTCTACTGATATCTGCTGCTCCATAGAGGTACATGGAGCATCCGATCCGGTCCGCCTGCAAAACTGACAGGCGGATCGGATCGGAAAGCCCGTGTGAAAGGGGCCTTATAGTTACAGGGAAGTTCAAGGTTATGGTAACTAAGAGTGTTAGTGTTAGCAGTGTTGTCACAAGGTCATCTAGAGCCCAGGGTTTACATGCTAAACTGCACCTCGCCCAAGATGTATGATTGTTGGGGTGACAGGGAAGGTCATTCTTAGAGCTACAGGACGTGTTAGTGTTAGGGTACAGAAAAGGTTAATGTTAAGGTTCCAGGAACAGTTAGTGTTGGTGTTAGGGGTTAAGGGAGGGTTAATGTCAGGGTTACATGGAATTTCAAGTTTAGGATTAGATAAAGAGTTGGTGTTACAGAGAGTGTTAGGGTTATGGGGAAGTTTACTGTTACTGCCGGTTCACACTACTGCGACTTGTCAGGCGACTTGGTCGCCTGACAAGTCGTACTCCATTCTGTGCTATGGGAACCGTTCTAATAGGAGCGATTTAAGTCACTACGACTTAGAAAAAGGTTCCTGCACTACTTTTGACCGAAGCCGGAGCGACTTGCATTGACTTCCATTATATGTAAGTCCGTGCAAGTGGCGCCGAAGTCGCGGTGCGCGGCGACTTCACTAGTCGCCCCCGAAGTCGTGTCGCCATAGTGTGAACCGACTCTTAGAGTTACAAAAAGTGTAAGAGCTGGTCAAGGTTGGGGTTACAGCAGTGGCAACCCGTCCATTGGGGGCGCAAGGGCGCTGCCCCCAATATCCATGCATCTGGCCCCCTAATCTACATGCAGGGCACTGGACGCATGGAATCCAATGGGGTTTTTTTTTTTTTAAGCACATGATTAGAGCCAGAGGCTCTAATAGGCTTCAAAAAGGGTGAGCTTGGGGTGCAGAGCACTGCACCCTGAGCCCACCCAGTTGTGTGACAATAGCGAATGAATATTCGCTATTAGCACATGGACTCTCCTCCTGGCCAATCAGGAAGCGAGTCCTGAGACCCGTTTCCCGATTGGCTGAAAGGAGAAGCCATGCTATTGGCCAAGAAGGAGGGAAGAGAAGCAGGGGAAAAAACTCCATCCTTACCCTCCTGGCAGAATGGTCATCTGGCTTGTTTACATAGGCAGATCGCAGTTCTTTGTCTCTGCTTAACGATCGGCGGGTACTGTTGGGGAGGTACTTTTACTAGGGGAAGACATAGATCCACCTCCCTGCTTTGCAGAGACACAGGATCCATGCCTTACCTCCTGTCAGAATGGGGATCTGCCTTGTTTACAGTATTGCAGTTCTGTCTCTGTGGCTGATGATCAGTGGGTGCTGGCAGACATCGAGTCTGCGGTAGCCGCTGATCAGCTCCCGCTGTCAGAGGCATAACTAGAACCTTCGACGGTGCAAGAAACAGTGAAGGGCCCCCGGACCCCTGGCCGGGGCCCTTCCCTTCAAGCCTGGGGCTCTTCCCACTGATCCTGGGGCCCTTTACTCTCGTTGCGGGGCCCTTTATTACAGTCCCGCAGCCGGGCCCTTTCACAAGTTCTGCAGTCGGCCCCCTTCCTGACATCATGGTGGTGGAATGCCAGGGCCCTGTTGCAAGTGTGACCTTTGCGATCCTGGTAGTTCACCCACTGGTGGCAGTAGTTTTTATTTTTTGGTATTTTAATTGTATTATTTTTTTTATCATTTTATTTTCTTTTTTTACAATGTCACTGACTATGACTCTGTCCATTCAGGAAAGGAAGGAGCTGGTAAATTACATATTTACTGACCCCTTCCTGGTTCTCTATTGTGACATCCCCTGCAGCAGCGGACAGGAGAGGGAAAGGAGCGCAGTGGGGGGATCAGGGGAGCACAGTGGGGGGACCAGAGACAGCAGAACACAAGTGAACTGGATAGGAGGAGTGGCGGGGGCAGCATACAGAGGAACCAATCTCCACCATTTTCCTCCTGCAGATACAGGAGGATAAAGGAGGACAGTGATTTCTCTACATGCTGCCCCCGCCACCCCTCCTATCCAGGTGTACAGGGGAGCCGCACAGGCCCCCTGGAGCATGGGGCCCGGTTGCAATTGCAACCCCTGCAACCCCTGTAGTTACGCCCCTGCCCGCTGTGTATAATCACAGCAGGAGCAAGCACCAATGGCGCGCATTCGCGCCACAACCCGGAAGTGCAGGATTACGTATATATACGTCAAATTGTAAAGCGCCGCGTAAACTGTCAGAGCTATATAAATCCTGTATTATAATAATAATATACGTGATCCTACACATAGCGGCCGCCCTGTAGCAGTAAAACTGCTATAGGGCAGTCAGAAAGTGGTTAATTTTATTCATTTTACACCGTGTTCATATTTGTTCATAGGAACGAGAATCCCCCCCCCCCCCCCCCCACAATCATATAACATGTAATATGTCTCAGCGCTCCACATTACGGCATGGTTCATGCAGTGCGCTGTGGCGTATTCCCTTTAAATTGTTTAAATCTGTATAAACAAAAGTGAGGTAACACTAATTACTCCGCGCTCAGCCCGGCTGCTACCAATAATTTCACGGGGAAAGAAGAAAAAGAAAAATTTGAGAGAGAAATTAGCTGGAACTAGAAAATCGGTCTTATTTTTTCACCCCCCCCCCTCTCACTGCAAACAAATCACTGTTTTCTGCCCCGAATGTTTTCGCAGGTTAAGGCGGCTGTCGCCGATTTGTCTGGCCGGCGTCGGATCCAAATGGGAGCAGACTGCTCTGGCGAGGCGGGCGTGTTATGATAACGCGCGGGTGCCAGTTTGAAGGTGATGAAGGAGGGCGTGCGCTGTCAGGAGCGGGGAGATGCTACATCATTTCCGATTAGTCGATGCTATACAAGAAAAATGCTTCTATTTTTTCTTTTGCAGCGCATATCCTAAGCGCTGCGCGGTTAGCAGTTCGGTGACTACAACCCAAATCTGGGCACTGGGAGAGTTTCTTCTTCCATGAGATCTAAATGGGGATTCTAACTTTACAATAAAATGTATTCCCTCCTGAGGCACCGATTGTTCAATGTTCAGGATGGAGGTTTTCATGCAATCACTTACTCTGAGAACCCTCATTTCTCACTTACCAAGCATATATTATAAGTCCCGCTTCACACATATGCGATGCGGGAACTCTGCGAATCCACTCTGATTCAACTCGCAGGCAGTTCACACTACTATATGCAAATCGCTGGGGGTGTCAATCATAGGTGTGCGCAGCCTATTGCATTAGGGTGTGCACCCCAAAGTTTAAATACACATGCGTGTGTTTGCCTACATGTATATGGCCCCGGTACATTACTCTCCCTGCTGGCAAAGTGAAATAGAAGTGTGTGGCACTTCGCTTATGGCAGAGCAGGTCCGATGGAGATCTTTCCCATCTCCTCACTGGCAAACAGAGCGATAATGCTAATGTGCCCTAGGTGATTAGGGTGTGCCCAGGCACACCCAGCACACGATGTGCGCACGCCTATGGTGCCAATACAAAGTTAACGACACCCCCAGATCACTTTGCATATCGCAGTGCGAACTGTTAGTTCGCAGGGCCATCTTACCGAATGGGCACACTGGGCAGTTGCCCGGTGGCCCCACTTACTTGGGGGCCCAACCTGCCCAGCAATCCTGCCCCATTCCCGTGTGCATTCTGCCGCCGAACTTAGCAGGTGGCAAGTGCCTGTCGGCCATGCGCTGCTATCAGGCCACTTGGGCCTTGGAGGGGGAGCCCACAACTGCAGGAATGCCTGTCCACCTCCACAGGAACAGGCACATACAGGACAGCCGAGTCTGACTTCCATCCGTGTGTGTGTTCACCAGACCCAGCCGCCCAATTTGGAAGCTGTCATTAGCCTGGCACTGCTGTACCAATAAATATCGCCTTATCGATAATTTGCATTTCTATTCTCGTGTGTGATTGTGTAGGTGGGGCCCCAGTGCACTGCATTGCCCGAGGGCCTTTAATGCTCTTAAGATGGCACTGTCAGTTCAGACATGAATCGGATCACATAGGTGTGAACACCCATTCAATCTGATTCTGGTGCGGATCCAAAAAAAGGGTTCTGTGCGAGATTTGTCTGAATGTGATGCAATTTCAGCTATGCAATCTGTATGGCTGAATTTGCATTGCACAGACATCGCATGTAATTTGCAGAGCAGTGTTCTGCGAATCACATGCGATGTCTGTCATCGCATATGTGTGAGCCGGCACTTCTTACTGATCCATGAAAGGCTGGAGAAGTTTAACCACTTCCAGACTGCTCACGTTGCTGCTACTGCAGCAAGGTGGCAGCCCCGGGTCCAGCGACATAGACCTACGTCGGCAGAATCATCCCTCTCTCGGCGGTGCGCGCGCGGCGCTGGAGGCTCGCTCCCGCTGTATTCGGACACAGCGGGAGTCGGGCCAGGGGAGGAGAGGCGGTGATCACCGCCACTCTTCCCCGATCGTCGATGAAAGACTGAGGAAATCCGCCGCTTGTGTAAACAAAGCAGGCGGATCCCTCTGTGACAGACAGGGACAGATCACAGGATTCAGCATAGCTGAATCACAGAACCCCTTCCCCCACACACGTCAGTAAGCATGAGGCATACATTTAACCCCTTGATCAGCAACAGTGTTAACCCCTTCCCTGCCAGTGTCATTAGTACAGTAACGGTGCATATTTTTAGCACTGATTACTGTAGTAATGTCACTGGTCCCCCCAAAAATGTCAAAAATGTCAGTTAGGGGTCTGATCTGTCTGCCGCAATGTCACAGTCCTGCTAAAAATCGCAGACCGCCGCCATTATTAGTAAAAAAATAAAAAATAAACAATAAAAATGACATAAATCTTTCCCCGTAGTTAGTAAACGCTAAAAATCACTGATCGCCGCCGTTACTAGTAAAAAAAAAAAAAATAAAATAAAAATTACATAAATCTTTCCCCTAGTTTGTAGACGCGATGACTTTTGCGCAAACCAATCAAAATACGCTTATTGGGATTTAAATAAAAAAATATGTAGCAGAAAACAAATTGGCCTAAAATGTTAAAAAATTTGGATTAGTAAATTTTTTTTGGGAATGTTATATAGCAGAATGTGAAAAATATAGTTTTTTTTTTTTTTTCAAAATTGTCGCTCTTTTTTTTCAAAAATTTAAATTCGCACAGGTGATCAAATACCACCAAAATAAATCTCTATTTGTAGGGGAAAAAAAGGATGTAAATTTTATTTGGGTACAGCTTTGCACGACCGCGCAATTATCCGGTAAAATAACGTAGTGCCGAATCGCAAAATATGGCCTGGTCAGGAATGGGGTAAAATCTTCCGGTCCTAAAGTGGTTAAAAATACACTCATTGAGAATTTTTTTGTATAAGACATGTAGCTAAATACATTTTGGCCTAAATATATGACAAAAATTTAATATATTGGATATTTTTTAACTGTCAAAGTAGAAAATGTAAATTTTTCGCAAAATGTTCGCTCTTTTTTTATTAATATCGCAAAAAATGAAAAGCACAGAGGTGATCAAATACCACCAAAAGAAATCTATGTTTGTGGGGAAAAAAGGACGTAAATTTAGTTTGGGTACAGGGTTGCATGACCGCGCAATTGTCAGTTAAAGTGGCCTGGTCATTAAGCAGGAAAATCCTCTGGTCTTAAAGTGGTTAACAGCTCATGCAGGAGGGTGAGGACGATGCACGGCATTAGATGTCAAAGGACGGCAAAGCTACAATATCAATTTATAGAACAATACATTGTTGCAAATCTACATTACATCATATTGGCTACTTTTAGAAGCGCTCCCTATTTTGTATTTTCTGGGTTCAATTTAAAGTAACTTTGTTTTTACGTTTTGGATAGAGTGGAGAGGGATAAGGTTACGTTTTCTGCGAGCGGCTGGTCTGGGCAGGAAACGCACACAGTAGTACATATTACCAACGCATTTTGTCACCTATGAGAATCTTCCTCTCTTCTAATCTCATGACTCGTGTCCAATCACAGCCTCTCAATGACGCGGCAATCACCAATAGTTGCCATTCCTTTTTTTGTTTCTCCTCGGTCAAATGTTATCCATTACTAAGTCCATTTTAATTGCTCATCAGGTCCCGCCTATTAACATTTCCCTCTTAAAGCGGAGTTTCGGCCTCAGAAATGTTTTTTCAATAAAAATACCCCCGGGACAGTGAGGGCTAGTACATTCCACAATGGATAGCCTCGGAACTGTCCCAGGTTGCACTTACCTTTTTGAAGAAATACTTACCTTGAAAATTTCTTCTCCAGCGCTGCCATCTCAGGTGTGGGCAGCTGAAGCCAGCGCGTCCTCTTCTGCGCCCTCTTCCGTGTCCTCTTCATGCCAGAATGCCCTGCACCCAGGGGCAGACTGGCAACTTTCGTACAAACCGGAGGCCCATGGTGCAGCAACTCGGCCCCTCTCCCACTCTCCCTCACCCCCCCTCCCACTCTCCCAATCCTCCTCCTGACTCCCTTTCCAAGCTTAAGTCCTGCTCCAGATACTCTCCACTTACCGGCTAAATCCGGGCTCCCGACCTGGCCAGCAGGGGGAGTTTGTGGGGAGCTGGGACAGCTCACTTGGGGATGGCCATAGCAGAAGAGTCTCCAGTGGGTCATGGAACCGGCCTCTGCTCAGACACAGTTTACACCATCCATGCTGGGGGGGGGGGGGGGGGAGGTCTGCGCTCTGTCCTTGCCTTCATCCTGCCCTCAGTAGGTCAGCGGTGGGGACTTTTTATTTCTCTTCACCAGGAATCCTTTAGGCATTTCTGTGGCAGAAGTTGTGCAGCCTTTTTACGAGGTATAAGAGCGGCCCAGGGGGCAATTGCCCCCCCTGCCCCCCAGCCCAGTCCTCCCCTGCCTGCACCGGCCCTGCTCGTCACTTCCGGGGCAGGCCATTATCCCTGCACAGCTTCTGGGCATGCCCAGAAGCTATTTAGCAGGGAATGACGCGCCTGCACCGGAACTGATGAGCGGGGCCGGTGCAGGCGCATTGACTCCTGGGAGCGATGACGTTCAGCTCCCAGGAGTCATCACAAACAGGAAGTGACGGCGCGGGCCACGGCCGCAGAGGGAGGAAGTAGAAGGAAGGTAAGTATATTTTCTTCAAAAACAAGGTAAGTAAAGAAAAAAAAATCGGGAGTATCCATTTGTTTTTTCGGGGATTTACAGCAAGTAGATGGGCCAAAGTTGTTTTTTAGCTGGCAACTCTGCTTTAATTACCTGGAGATATTTTCAAATGGTAAAGCATTTGCAGGCTGAATGGCGTGATGAATGGAGTCATTAGATGACGCTGGTCGAATGCTTGAACGGAATACAAGAAGAATATTTTGGTAAACGGCGTCCCTCTATTATTGTGCGTCCAAGCTCTGATAGGTTGAAACAATGCTGTTGTATTACTGCTCTATCCAAAGCTGGTTCTGGTGAGCGTGCTGGTGTGGGGGTTATAGAGAGCCGGTGGCACGCTTGTCTTGAAGCTCTGATTTTCTGGGTGTCCAACAAGGTGCAATCTCTACACCAGGGGTGTCAAACTCAATTTCATTGCAGCCGCATCAGCACTATAGTTGCTTTCAAAGGGCCGGTTATATCTGTAGCATTAGATGTCATGAGCACCCCACGCCCCCTTACATGAGATGTCAAGAGGCCGCCTACCATCAGAAGTCAAGAGTCGTGCACCCCTTCCTTAAATTACAATGCACCCCCTTACCTTGTGCTGCTGCCAGGAAGAAAATGTGGGTGGATCTGGGAAGAAGTGCAGGATCTGGAGGAGAACCAGAGGAGGGCTGGAGTCAGCTTCCAGAGTCTGCTGAAAGCTGAGACCAGGGGAGGGAGAGGCAAAGTGGTGTGGCAGCTGCACAGAGAGGTACAGGATCTGTAGAAGGAGTTCTGCCCTCCTCTCTGCTGCAGACTGCTAAGAAGGAGGGGTGGGCAAAGACAAGCCTTTCTGCAGCTGCACAGAGGAGTGCAGGATCTAGCAAAGAAGTTCTGTACCTCTGCTGCTGACTACAGAGACAAGGTGGGGGCAGAGACAAGGAGGGTGCAGCAGCTGCAGGAGACGTGGGAGGGCCACATAAAATGGCCTGGGGGGCCGCATTCGGCCCCCGGGCCTTGTGTTTGACACCTGTGCTCTACACAAAAAACAGGAAGTGATGGAGATGTCCAAGGAAGGAGATTAGAGGGCCAATCACATTTGTGCATTAGGTTAACATTGATGCAGCCCATTGAAGTCAACGGGCATCTGGTGCACCAAAATGTCCCAAAAATTTAACTTCACAAACTTTTTGCAGAAACCATATGGGGAGGTGCAGTGTGGTGCATAGGCAGTAAACACTCAGAGATCAGTTGCAGAACCAGAACTTGTGTAGCACCTTTCTAGGTAGGTGCTAGAGAGAGAGTATAGTCTGCCTAACGCTGTGCCGAATCGCAAAATATGGCCTGGTCATTAAGGGGGCAAATCCTTCCGGTCCAGAAGTGGTTAATGCAATACACAGTATTGCACATTCCCGGTGCACCTGCTAATGAAAATATTGCATGATTGCGTTCTGTAGCTTTTCTCTCTCTTTTTTTTTTTTTTTCTTTAACTGGTTATTTTTATAGATATTATAGATCAGCTATAAGGAGAGTCCAGTCCCTGATATAATAAGGACCTGCGTGGGGGGGGGGGGGGGGGGGGGGGGGGGTGTATGGGAGGAGGGAGCGGTAACACTTCTGAATTTCCGAGTCAGTTGAATGTGTGAATATTGAGGTTGGCAGGTGTGCCGTGCGCAGCTCTCAAGGTGGGAAAAGTCCGCCGTCCCGCGCCAACATTTCACACAGACTAATTTTTGATTTTTTTTTTTTTTTGAAAAGTGAGGTTTCTGCAAATGTTCAGTTTGGAAATTTGGTGTGAAATGATTTGCATAGATAAACAAGAACCTTCCGAGGGGTGTTATACCTCCCCCCCCTTCCCTCCCGTCTCCAACTTTATGATGTCGAGTAAAACTAAATAAAAAAAAAGGCGCATCACTTTTTTTTTTTAGAGATGCGATTCAATATAAAATTTCTTATTAAAGTGTAACAAAGTATCTATAGACAATTGTATTTTATGTCCAGGATAATGCGATCCTGGGTGGAGCCCCTGTGGTTTTTTTTTTTTTTTTTCTGGCGATATTTCCTTTAGCTCCCTTCACATTGGTGCGTTATGGGAAGACGCTTTGGCATGCTACAATGTCACCACACCCCAACATACACCCCAACATACACCCCAACACCCCAACATGCACCCCAACATACACCCCAACACCCCAACATACACCCCAACATACACCCCAACATACACCCCAACATGCACCCCAACATACACCCCAACATACACCCCAACATGCACCCCAACATACACCCCAACATACACCCCAACATACACCCCAACATGCACCCCAACATACACCCCAACATGCACCCCAACATACACCCCAACATACACCCCAACACCCCAACATACACCCCAACATACACCCCAACATACACCCCCAACACCCCAACATACACCCCAACATACACCCCAACATACACCCCAACACCCCAACATACACCCAACATACACCCCAACATACACCCCAACACGCACCCCAACATACACCCCAACATACAGGTATAGGGGCAATATTTAGTGCATTGGATATCATTCACACATGCAGCTATTACTGATGCCCCTCTAAATAACAACTACGGCCGATTGCTTATCAGAGGACATTTGACAAGCAGTAAGGAGGTATATAACTTGGACAATGCCATAATGAATGAACTTCAAATCAGTAGTCCCTTCACATCAAATCCCCCCCCCCCCCTCAAAATTAAAGCCCCCTCACAACATCAGAGTCCCTACTCCAAATCACAGTCCCCTCCCCACATCAGAGGTCCCCTCATCACATCAGAGTCCCCCCCTTCACATTAGAGGTTCCCCATAGTATCAGAGTTTCCCCCATCACATCAAAATCCCCCCTTCAAATCAGCATCCCCCCCCACTTCGCATCAAAGGTCCCCCATCACATCCGTGTCCTCCCTTCACATCAGAAGTCCCCCCCCCCTCCTTCACATCAGAGTTTTCCCCATCACATCAAAGGCCTCCCCGTCACATCAGTGGTCCTCCCATCACATCAGAGCCCCCATCACATCAGAGTCCCCCATTCACATCAGAGGTCCTCCATCACATCAGAGCCTGCCCTTCACATCAGAGGTCACCCCATTACATCAGAGGTCCCCCTTTCACATCAAAGGTCCCCCATCACATCCGAGTCTTTCCATGACATCAGAGGTCCTCCCATCACATCAGAGGCCTCCCCATCACATCAGAGGTCCCACTATCACATCAGAGCCCCCATCACATCAGAGATCTCTCTTCACATCAGAGTCCCCCATCACATCAGAGGTCCCCTCATCACATCAGAGTCCCCCCATCACATTAGAGGCCCCCCCCCATCATATCAGAGTTTCCCCCATCACATCAAAATCCCCCCCCCTTCACATCAGAGCCCCCACTTCAAATCAGAGGTCCCCACTTCAAATCAAAGGTCCCCCATCACATCCGAGTCCTCAATTCACATCAGAAGTCCCCCCATCATATCGAGTCCTCCCATCACATCAGAGTTTTCCCCATCACATCAGAGGTCCCTCCCATCGCATCAGAGCCCCATATCATCCAAGTCCTCCCTTCACATCAGAGCCCCCATCACATCAGAAGTCCCGACTTCACATCAGAGGTCCTCCCATTACATCCGAGCCCCCATCACATCAGAGTCACCCCTTCACATCAGAGGTCCCCCTTCACATCAGAGTTCCCCACTTCACATTGGAGGTCCTCCATCACATCAGAGCCTGCCCTTTACATGAGAGGTCCCCCATCACATCAGAGCCCCCACTTCACTTCAGAGGTCCTCCATCAGACCAGAGTCCCCACTTCACATCAAAGGTCCCCCATTACATCCTAGTCCTCCCTTTACATCAGAGGTCTCCCCATCATATCAGAAGCCCACTCTTCACATCAGAGTTCCCCCTTTATATCAGAAGTCCCCCACTACATCAGAGGTCCCCACATCACATCAGAGGTCCTCCCATCACACCAGAGGCCTCCCCATTACATCAGAGGTCCTCCCATCACATCAGAGGTCCTCCCATCACATCAGAGTCCCCATTACATCAGAGGTTCCCTCATCACATCAGAGCCCCCCCCCCCATCACATCAGAGGTCATGCCATCACATCAGAGTCCCCATAACATCAGAGGTCCCCTCATCACATCAGAGACCCCATTAAATCAGAGGTAATGCCATCACATCAGAGGCCTCCCCATCACATCAGGGGTCCTCCCATCACATCAGAGGTCCTCCCATCACACCAGAGTCCCCATCACATCAAAGTCCCCACTTCAAATCAGCACCCCCCCTTCCCATCAGAGCCCCCCCCCCCCCAATACTGTCAGAGGTCCCCTATCACATCAGTGTCCTCCCTTAACATCAGACGTCCTCACATTTCATCAGAGTCCACTTTACATTAGAGGTACCCCCTTCACATCAGCACCCCCTTCACATCAGAGCCCTTAATACATTCAGAGGTCCCACTTCACATCAAAGTAGCCACTTCACATCAGGGGACCCCTTCACATCAAAGTCCACAATTCACATTAGAGGCTCACCCTTCATATCAAAGCCCTCCTTAAAATCAGAGGCCCCCAATCATGTCACAAATCCCCCCCCCCCCCCCCCCCCCCGTCCCATCAAATCAGTCCCCTTCATATCAGAGGCCCCCCATCACAACAGAGGTTCCCCTTTACATGGGAACCCTCCATCATTTTAGAGTTACCCCTATACATCAGAGTTAACCATACACATTAGAGGACCCCTATACTTGAGCCCTCCAAACATATAAGACTTACTCCTATACATTAAATGCCACCATCACATCAAAGTCCCCCCGACACATCAAAGTCTCCCTGTCACACAACCCCCTCTTTACATCAGAGCCCTAATTATTGGTTCAGTAGGACAGCAGAGTGTGGGAGGTGACGAATTTCCATCTGCTCATGAATGGTGGGGGGCGGCCATTAATAACGTGTACCCAGGGTGAAAGTCATGCGTTGCCATGGTGCAGGTGGACTGACCACCATAACCGTAGCACTGAATCGCACCATGCATTCTCGGCATTAACCATCATTGGTTGGTATGGTGTTTGCGGCTGACCAGTCCGCTCCATGGTTACTCATAATGCTGATCTAGGGCAAACTCGGTCCTTTGCTTGCCCAGGGAAACCCAGACAACACCCCTGATTAGGAAACCTTACTGTAGAGTGCAATATGCAAACCTCAAATTCAAATGCGTTCATATGCCGCCGCAGAACGGCAGAGGGCCAATTGTGTTTGCAAGTGCATTTGCTCAGAGTTCTGCTTTACAGCTGAACCCCAGCAAAATGTTCAAAACTATTCCTGCAATGCTGCTCATGGGTACCATTAAAAATATTTTTTACCTACCTTATCCCTCGTCCTGCTGGCAGCCGACACTCTCCTCGTTCCTCCGGTGTGCCAGATTGTGGGCAGACCCTTGGCTTTCTCACTAACAATGCAGGATTGCTAGTCCCACATTGTACATGATGATGTCAGGCTGCAGAGACGTAAGCAGAACCTTCAGGGCCCCAGTGCAAGAAACCATGGAGGGCGCCCTCTGGAACCCTGGCCAGGGCCCTTCCCTTCAAGCCTGGGGCTCTTCCCACTGATCCTGGGGCCCTTTACTCTCATTGCGGGGCCCTTTATTACGGTCCCGCAATGGGACCCTTTCACAAGTTCTGCAATGGGCCCCCTTCCTGCCATCTTGGGGCCTCCCCACGGTTGTGAAATGCCAGGGCTTGGTCGCAAGTGTTACCTTTTGCGATCCTGGAAGTTCACCCACTGGTGTCAGTAGTTTTTATTTTTTGGTATTTTATTTGTATTATTTTTTAACATTTAATTTTATTTTTTTTACAATGTGACTGACTATGACTCTGTCCATTCAGAAAAGGAAGGAGCTGGTAAATTACAGATTTACCGACCCCTTCCTGGTTCTCTATTGTGGCACATCCCCTGCAGCAGCCGGCAGGAGAGGGGAGGACAGCACACAGTTAGGGGGGCAGGGCAGCACACAGGGGCCCAGAGACAGCACAACACAAGTGAACTGGATAGGAGGAGTGGCGGGGGCAGCACACAGAGGAACCAATCTCCTCCATTTTCCTCCTGCAGCTACAGGAGGAAAAAAGGAGGACAGTGATTTCTCTACATGCTGCCCCCGCCACCCCTCCTATCCAGGTGTACAGGGGAGCTGCACAGGCCCCCTGCAGCATGGGGCTCGGTTGCAATTGCAACCCCTGTAGTTACGCCCCTGTCAGGCTGGGATCACTGGGTGGAGCACCAAAGAGAAGTGGCTTTGGGGCCCGGTTGCACAGAGAGAAGATAAGGTAAGTAAAATTTCTGTTTCCTGGTACCCTAACTAGTTATGAGCGCTTAACGCTTACAGTACTGAAGAAGGGGCCCCACTGGAAGAGCAGTTTTGACATTTCGACAGTTCAGCTTTAAGGCAGCGGCAGAAGGAACGACATATGTTGGCAGCATTAAGTGGCTAATTTTGTTCTTTGTTTTAGAAAAACACGAATACTAATGTGTCTAGGAGTAAATTATTAAGAAAAATAAAAAAGAAGACGCTCATTAGCAGCTGCGGTCTAAGATCGATCGTCTTTTAACAGCCGGGCTGTAGACCCTCCCAGACGAAATGATACCCCATTTGTCATCGCTAAGGAAAATACGAGAGGACGCCGTCAGACACACAGTGCCTTAAGGTCCACCAAACTACACCGAATCTACCGGGAAGGTGGTTGTATGAAAAAAGATTTTCTTTTTATGGTCCCTCACAGTCCAAATGAAATTGGGGCAACCCAAAGAGACTTGACTGCTTTCTGCTTTCTTAATTATTTTTCTTTTCTATATTTATTGGTTAATTATATTTTTTCTATGTTT
The DNA here is from genome assembly GCF_965119305.1 of Pelophylax lessonae. Classification (NCBI taxonomy): domain Eukaryota; kingdom Metazoa; phylum Chordata; class Amphibia; order Anura; family Ranidae; genus Pelophylax; species Pelophylax lessonae. Next base: position 20,937,043 of record NC_138778.1, read on the forward strand.
CCTGTATCTTATAGAACGCCTTTATCAGGTGTCCATAGTTTCTGAGTCACTGGCTCCAAACCAGTATACTTGTTCCAGGACAGTCACTGTGAGTAAAGGACCTGCATGAAAACCATTTTCACAAAGGGGTCAGCATTATTTTCCTTACATTGGTGGTCAGTGGGAAGATGCTCCCTATAATGGTGGTCAAAATGCTCCTTATATTGTTGGTCATTGGGAAGAATGTCCCTTACATTGGTGGTCAGTAGGAAGAATGTACTTTATATTGGTGGTCAAAATGCTCCTCACATTTGTGGTCAGTAGGAAGAATGTTCCTTACATTGGTGGTCAGTGGGAAGAATGTTCCTTACATTGGTGGTCAGTGGGAAGAATGTTCCTTATATTGGTGGTCAGTGGGAAGAATGCTCCTTACATTTGTGGTCAGTAGGAAGAATGCTCCTTACATTGGTGGTCAGTGGGAAGAATGCTCCTTACATTGGTGGTCAGTGGGAAGAATGTTCCTTATATTGGTGGTCAGTGGGAAGAATGTTCCTTATATTGGTGGTTAGTGGGATGAATGCTCCTTACATGGGTGGTCAATGGGAAGAATGCATCTTATACTGGTGATCAGTGGGAATAATTTTCCTTATATTGGTGGTCAGTGGGAACAATCCTCCTTACATTGATGGTCCATGGGAAGAATGTTCCTTATATTGGTGGTCAGTGAGACGAATGTTCCTTACATTGGTGATCAGTGGGAAGAAGACTCCTTACATTGGTGGTTAGTGGGATGAATGCTCCTTACATGGGTAGTCAATGGGAAGATTGCACCTTACATTGATGATCAGTGGGAAGAATGCTCCTTACATTGGTGATCAGTGGGAAGAATGCTCCTTATATTGGTGGTCAGTGGGAAGAATGTTCCTTACGTTGGTGATTTTTTTAAGAAAAATGTTCCTTATATTGGTGGTCAATAGGAAGAATGCATCTTGTATTGGTGGTAAGGGGCAAGAATGAGTCTTATATTGGTGGTCTGTGGGAAGAACCCCCCTTACATTGGTGGTCACTGGGAAGAATGCTCCTAATATTGGTGGTCTTTGGGAAGAATGTTCCTTACATTGGTGGTCAGTGGGAAGAATGTCCCTTACATTGGTGGTCAGTGGGAAGAATGTCCCTTACATTGGTGGTCAGTAGACACAATGACCCTCCAGCTAAAGAGATCATTGTTATGCTGCTGGCTCTGCCAACTAGCCTTGGACCCAAAACTATGCAGGCACCACAACTCAAAGAAAGGGAGCTGCTTCAGCATCCATTCCTAAGGACTGCAACTTCCAGCTCTACCCACCTAAGGAGCAGACTTCACCAGCCAGCTTCTCTGGCATTCCATGCCTTCACACTCTCTGTCTCCACCTCTAGGAGTATTGGGCAGGAGGAGCAAGAGAAGCCCCCACAACATTCCAGTCATTACCAGGTATGTGATACTCCTGGGTTATTGGACTCTTCTAGATTGGATCACACTTATATGCATGTCTTGATGCAAGATCCTGAAAAAATGCTGTGAAACACATAGATCTACAATCAAGAAAAAAAATATTGTTTTTTCCCTTTGCAATTGATTGTTGATGTAATGATACCCTATAGGAAACAACAATGATAAAAAGTGAGGCACTGCTGTGACGAAACCAAGCTTATTAAAGAGGAGCCCCAGGCCCCCCCCCCCCAAAAAATAAATAAAAAATAAATAAAAGTCTGCAGCTACAAATACTGTAGCTGCTGATTTTTAATATCAGGGCACTTACCTGTCCAGGAATGTCCAGTCCATTTTTCATATATGTGCCCCCCCCCCCCCCCCCTATTTGTTGATTTGTTGGCCCTCACTCAACTTCCTGCCTGAGGGGACAGCAAACCGGATAATTTTCCCCGCTACCGATGGGTCCAGTAAGCGGGGAAAACTCCCAGGAAGCGTCGGGGGGGGGGGGGGGGGCACCTCTCCCGCCTCCCATAAGGGTCCACCCTTTGCAGCTATAGCAGCTTCAACTCTTCTGGGAAGGCTGTCCACAAGGTGTCCACAAGGTTTAGGAGTGTCTATGGGAATGTTTGACCATTCTTCCAGAAGTGCATTTGTGAGGTCAGGCTGATTTTGATGTTGGATGGGAAGGTCGAGCTCCCAGTCTCCGCTCAAATTCATCACAAAGGTGTTCTATGGGGTTGAGGTAAGGACTCTGTGCAGGCCAGTCAAGTTCCCCCACCCCAAACTCGCTCATTCATGTCTTTATGGACCTTGCTTTGTGCACTCATGTTGGGACAGGAAAGGACCATTCCCAAACTGTTCCCACAAAGTTGGGAGCATGTAATTGTCCAAAATGTCTTGGTATGCTCACGCCTTAAGAGTTCCCTTCACTGGAACTAAGGGGCCAAGCCCTGCCCCTGAAAAACAACTCCACACTGTAATTCGTAATCCCCCCCCCTCCCCCCACCAAATGATTTGGACAAGTGCACAAAGCAGGTCCATAAAGACATGGATGAGTGAGTTTGGGGTGGGGGAACTTGACTGGCCTACATAGAGCCTGACCTCAACCCGATAGAACACCTTTGAGATGACTTAGAGCGGAGATTGTGACCCGGGCCTTCTCCTCCAACATCAGTGCCTGACGGTCTGCTTTAACATAAGGGTGGTCTCAGCGGCGGATTCGCCGTGGGATCACCCTTATGGGAGGTGGGAGAGGTGCCCTCCCTTCCGCCGCTTCCCGGTCGTTTTCCCTGCTTACCGGACCCTTCAGTAGCTGTCCCCTCAGGGAGGGCAAGATGACCCCCACTCCACTCTATGGCCTTGGAGGACCGGAGCGACGTCACACGTCACTTCCTAGAAACCGATCCAATTAGCCCATGTTCTTTCAAGATGAAAAAAAAATGACTTTTTTTTTTTCCATGTTCGAGTAGAGGTGTCCCAATACTTTTGACAATATATTGTATAAATACCCCCCCCCCCCCATTTGTTGGGGTGGATTGGGGGGTCCTTGTTTGTTTATCTCCTAGACAAATCTCCAGAGACAAATCTCTATATGAGCAGCTTTCTTTTGTATGCATAGCGCAACAAAGATCACATTATCCTTCTACAAAAACTAGACGGGGAGCCAAAATGACCCCTCGTACAACCCTCCTTGATAAGTGGCTACCTATATTAATAGCCGTCGCCGTCTCCCCGCCACCAACGGGTTAATTGACGTGATTTAGAATCATCTTGACAGTTCTCAAACGGCACATTTTCTTGTTAGTTGTAGTTTTGACAGCTCTGGGTTTGAGGTTAGCGATATTAATTCCCTTCATACTTTTCGAGCAATCTCCATTTGTACCCGTCTAAAAAAAAAAAAAAGTTGAATTTTCCAACAATTTCCTTATTTCCTTCGCCCTAACCGCCGGCCTGAATGCAGCTCCTCGGCGAAAAAAAAAAAAAAAACTGTTTGCTTTATCTTGAATAACGATATAATTGATTGAGGCGGTGGACAAGAAGGCTTCAGATTCATTGGTGAGATGGAAGGAGCAATATTTCTCGAGAAATCTGGCAGGGTTGGCCTTTTCCCTTGTTGAAGGAAAATAAATGGCTGAGCGGTGCACTTGCTATTTAGCATCTTAGGTTACCTGGAGAGCCGGCCCGGGCTGGCACTCTCCTCTGTTTAATAAGAGCTGCCTCTCACAAGGTCCCGATTGTCCGACGCCCGCGAGTCGTACGGGAGAAAGCAAAACGAGATTTAATTACGTAGGACGGCACGGTGGCTGCCGGGAAAATCGTTTGTTTGTTTTGACTTGTGCGATATTTTCTTTTTTTTTTCTGCGTTAGCAGCTTAACCGCCACTTACCAAAGAGTGAGCGAGGGGGACTAATTAATTGAAACGTTGATTGGATTTTTTTTTTGGTAACACAATTTGTCAGAGTTGGGCTGTGAATAACGAGGCAATGTTCTAGGGAAGGTTTACATAAGATAATTACGGTTGGCTTGTTGTTGGCTCCGCGGTGAGGCGAAGAATCGATGATTGACTGGACAGGTAGGGAGGTGGCTTAGGGGGTCTCCAAACTTCTTAAACAAAGGGCCAGTTTACTGTCCTTCAAACTTCAAGGGGGTTGGACTGTGGCCATTGGGAGTAGAACATGTCAGTGGAAGGAAAAATGCCCCATCATTGGTGTCAGTGGGAGGAATAGTGCCCCATCATTGGTGTCAGTGGGAGGAATAGTGCCCCGTCATTGGTGTCAGTGGGAGGAATAGTGCCCCATCATTGGTATCAGTGGGAGGAATAGTGCCCCATCATTGGTGTCAGTGGGAGGATTAGTGCCCTGTCATTGGTTTCAGTGGGAGGAATAGTACTCCATCATTGGTATCAGTGGGAGGAATAGTGCCCCGTCATCGGTATTAGTGGGAGGAATAGTGTCCCATCATTGGTGTCAGTGGGAGAAATAGTGCCCCATCATTGGTGTCAGTGGGAAGAATAGTGACCCATCATTGGTGTCAGTGGGAGGAATAGTGCTCCATAATTGGTATCAATGGGAGGAATAGTGCCCCATCATTGGTGTCAGTGGGAGGAATAGTGCCCCGTCATTGTTATCAGTGGGAGGAATAGTGCCCCGTCATTGTTATCAGTGGGAGGAATAGCACCCCATCATTGGTGTCACTGAGAGGAATAGTGCCCCGTCATCGGTATTAGTGGGAGGAATAGTGTCCCATCATTGGTGTCAGTGGGAGAAATAGTGCCCCATCATTAGTGTCAGTGGGAAGAATAGTGACCCATCATTGGTGTCAGTGGGAGGAATAGTGCTCCATAATTGGTATCAATGGGAGGAATTGTGCCCCATCATTGGTGTCAGTGGGAGGAATAGTGCCCTATCATTGGTGTCAGTGGGAGGACTAGTCCCCCATTATTGGTGTCAGTGGGAGGAATAGTGCCCCATCATTGGTGTCAGTGGGAGGAATAGTGCCCTATCATTGGTGTCAGTGGGAGGAATAGTACCCCATCATTGGTGTCAGTGGGAGGAATAGTGCCCCGTCATTGGTGTCAGTAGGAGGAATAGTGCCCTATCATTGGTATCAGTAGGAGGAATAGTGCCCTATCATTGGTATCAGTAGGAGGAATAGTTTCCCATCATTGGTGTCAGTGGGAGGAATAGTGCCCCATCATTGGTGTCACTGGGAGGAATAGAGCCCCATAATTGGTGTCAGTAGGAGGGATAGAATTGCCCCACTGTTGCTGGCAGTTGGGGAAATAATGCCCCAACGGCCGAATAAAAGCAAGCAAAGAGCTGCATCCTACCCCCGGGCCGCAGTTTCAAGACTACCGGGCTAGTGGATTCAAAAGCATAGAAAAAAAAGTAAAAAAAAAAAACAAACAAGGCAACATAATTTCTATTATGTTAAATTGCATTATTTGTCATTTGGAACTTCACCTTCAATTGCAAAACTTTTTTATTGGATTTTTATTTCATTGGATGTATTCACTTTTTTAATTAAAATGATTTTTATTGCAGATAAGACATACTTTGGAGTCTATTTAAAAATAAGTTGCATAGCCATTCGTCCCTCTGAATATGCATGAACATTCGTTCTGCATGAATTGGACAAAATAAATGTTCTTACAGGCTCGTTTACACCTGCTATGCTGTTTGAAGTGTGATCTGCGTTTGGATCACTCTTCAGACAGCAACAGGCAGACAGTAAGGAGGAGCTGTATCTACGTGAACTTGTCCCAGCATCTGCACACGAAATTCCTGATAGTGATGACGCTGGACCATGCCTGAGCAATGTGTCAGCATACACGATTAGGACGCACGCACTGTATTCCTTTAGATGCCCTTTCTCCTTACAGGAGAAAAGCAGCAGAAAAAAATGCAGTAAAAGTCGCATTTTTGCATGTACAGTTCACGCATTTGGCATTACTGCATTCTATTGGTCAAATAGCAAAGTTTCAGCCAGTAAAAAAAAATTAAAAATTAAAAGTAAGTAGCTACAAATACTGTAGCTGCTGACTTGTAATTAGTGATCGACCAATATCGTTTTTTTATTGGCGATACCGATATTTTGGTCATCGCATATCGGTATCGGCCGATATTGGTCGATATTTTTGTACATTAAAAACATTTTTTCTTTGACAGGTACTTTGGTGGAGGGATCTGGGGGTCTAAAAGACCACAAACCCCTCCTCTGCATTTAAAAGCATTCAAAACGCCAACTTTGGCTGTTTTGAATGCTGTCGTTTTTTTGAATTTGGTGCCGAGTACCCGGAAGTGATGTCATGACATCACTCTCGGGTTTTTAAAATGGAGACCCGATCAGAGCAGAATGCGGCTTTAATCGGGTCTTCGGCGGCCGTGCAGGCTGGTTGCCCGGTTCTCCCGTTGGGACGGGAGACCAGGGCGAGCCACGGAAGGCAGCGGGAGGGGGGGGGGGGGAACGTCCCCTCCCGCTCCTTATAATGACAACCGGTCGGCTTCTCAGCCGCATCGGTTGTCATTACAAGACAGCCGACCGTCGGCTATGGACGCCGATACCGGGGTGATACCTCTAGCTGCAGGCAGCACTCCGGTACAGCACTTTCCTGAAATATCGGCAATATGGGTAACCTCCGTGGCCGATTCCGATATATCAGGGAAAGTGCATATCGGCCCCCAATATAATCGTTCGTTCCCTACTTTTAATATAAGGACACTTACCTGTCCTGGAATCTTGCAATGTGGGCACCCCTGGCCGGTTTGTGAAACAGCTTGGGTGCAGGTGCCAGAATCTGTAGTAGGTTAACTGCTTAAGGCAGTGTTGTATTTTGGTTTTGTGCTGCCCTAGGCAAGACTATAATCAGGCGCCCCCCATATTTTTTCCCACCCCTTCCTGTTTAAGATCTACCCCTTCATCTGTTATTATTATCTTGGTGCTGCCCCCCTGAAAAGTGCCGCCCTAGGCCTGGGCCTTGTTGGCCTAGGCCAAGATACAGCATTGGCTTAAGGACCGCCCCCATACATATACAGTACTGCAGCAGGGTGGCCCTTTAGCGTAAACTCAAGTACCTGTATGTGATTTTGTCTTCTGAATCTTGGGCGGGCATGCGCGCTGCCAGAGGCCCGCTACCGCTGTGATTGGACACAGTGGGAGCCAATCAGTGGGTCCGATGGACCCGATGTCCACTGGGACTAGACATGTGCATGACGAAAAAGTTAGTTTTGTTTTGTTTCATTTAGATTGGTAATCCAGTTATTTCGTTTCATGAAATTTGGTTGATTCCTTCAATTCATATTCAGGGTTCGTTCTATGTATTTTTCAAATTTTCTTCAAATTTACAGATTTTTTTCTCGATTTGAAACATTTGAATCGATAAATTTAGAATCGGTCTAATCTAAAATGTTCGATTTTTTTTCGATTCAAATGCGTCAGCTGAGTAACCAATCATCTGATTGTTATTTCTACACATTGATTTTGTTTGTATTAACCGCTTTCCGACAAGCCACCGTCAGGTTGGCAGGTTCCTGCGAATCGCCGTACCTGTACGGCGGTCCGCGGGAGCGATCCTGGGAGCGTGCGGACCCACTCACCAGCAGGGAATCGTTCCGCGGGGCCAGCGGCTGCGATTGCCGCCAGGCACCCGTGATCGCTCCCCGTGGAGAGACAATGATGGTCTGCTGTTGTAAACACAGTAGACCGCTGTTCTCTCAGGAATCAATGCAGAGCTCCTGTGATCTTCCTATTTAGGAACACAGGTTTCTGTATTGATTCCATTAAACCCTCCCCCCACAGTTAGAAAACACCCCCTAGGCTCACACTTCACCCTTTGATCGCTCCTGGGTTATTATTACAGTAAGAGTGCCTATTATTAGCACTGATTACTGTAGTAATGTCACTGGTCCCCCCAAAAGTGTCAAAAATGTCAGTTAGGGTTCCGATCTGTCCGCCGCAATGTCGCAGTCCCGCAAAAAATCGCAGATCGCCGCCATTACTAGTAAAAAAAATTATGGCCTAAAATTATGAATACATTTGATTCTTACATTTTTTTTGGTAATGTTATATAGCAGAAAGTAAAAAATATTTTATTTTTTTTTAGAATTGTCAATTTTTTTGTTTATAGCGCAGAGGTGATCAAATACCACCAAAAGAAAGCCCTATTTGTGGGGGGAAAAAAGGACATCAATTTTATTTGTTTGGAAGGTTGTCAAAGCTAGTTTCCTACTGCACATGCATGAGTCCCGCTGTGCTTTCTGAATGGTCCCCCCGTCTTGTAGAACCTGTGTGGTTCCCAGAAGGCAGAGGGGGAGGGGGAAGGAGGAGGCGCCAGAAATGTCATAGATCGCCGAGCCTACCCAGAAGTGGTAGCGGGTATTAGTGATCGGCCGATATATCGAGGGCCGATCTGCACTTTCCCCCGATATATCGTAATCGGCCCCGCAGGTAAGAAAGTGCTGTACCGTAGTGATGGCTGCAGCTAGAGGCAACACCCCGGTACCGGCGTCCATAGCCGACGGTCGGCTGTCTTGTAATGACAACCGATGCGGCTGAGAAGCTGACCGGTTGTCATTACAAGGAGCGGGAGGGGACGTCACCCCCCCCCCACCCCCCTCCCGCTGCCTTCCGTGGCTCGCCCTGGTCTCCCGTCCAAACGGGAGACCTGGGCAACCAGCCTGCATGGCCGCCGAAGACCCGATTAAAGCCGCATTCTGCTCTGATCGGGTCTCCATGTAAAAACCCGGAAGTGATGTCATGATATCACGTTCGGGTATTCGGCGCCAGATTTAAAAAAATGACAGCATTCAAAACAGCCAAACTTGGCGTTTTGAATGCTTTTAAGTGCAGAGGAGGGGTTTGGGGTCTTTTAGACCCCCAGATCCCTCCACAACAGTACCTGTCAAGTGCTAAAAATAAAAAAAATATCGGCCAATATCGGCCGATACCGATATGGATTGGCCAAAATATTGGTACGAAAAACTGATATCGGTCGATCACCAGCGGGTGCCTGTCAATACCCGCTTCCTCCTAAATAGTGCCAAAAGTGGTAGTGAAAGGGGGGGTTGGGGTAGGGGAGGTGCAAACAAGCAGAGCTTCCCCTTTTGGGTGGAGCTCCGATTGAATGTATTCTGGCCAATAGAATGTATTAGGGCTCTTTCACACGGGCGATCCGATCAGATCCGCCTGTCAGTTTTTTAGGCGGATCTGATCGGATCCTCCATGCAGCTCTATGGGGCAGCGGGTGTCAGTGGAGACACCTCCGCTGACACCCGCTGCCATCCGCATCCGATCCTGTCCGTGAAATCTGGACGGATGGAAACCCTATTTTTCCATCCGTTCAGTCATCGGATCGGATTGGGTCGGATGAGAGCGGACAGGCGGTCCGCTCTCATCCGATCCCCCATAGAGGGCAGCGGGGGCTGAGACACCTCCCTCTCCGCTCTGCAAGCGGAGACGGAGCTGTCATCCGCCGGCTCAGCGGGGATCGCGGATCGATCCCCGCTGAGCAACACGGATCCGCCTAGGTCCGCCTTAGAGGCGGACCGTGTGAAAGAGCCCTAAACGCACAGGCATGCATAAACACGCCTAGCGCTAATGTTCTAGATTGCTCCTGTATTGAATTGTATTGTAACTGTATTGTCTTCCCTCATATTGTAAAGCGCTGTGCAAACTGCTGGCGCTATATAAATCCTGTATAATAATAATAATGTGCGTTTACGCGTATTTGTGCGCTTTTCAGCCCAAATGCTCCTCCTTGAAACATGCAAGTGATGTGTTTTTTTTTTTCTGCCTCTAAACTCCTGTAAACCCCTATGGTGTGCATGGACCAGAGATGTATAGTAACGAAGTAGAACTACTTAAGTACTGTACTTAAGTACCGAAATGCGGTATCTGTACTTTCCTAGAGTAGAATTTTTTTCTCCTACTTCTACTTTTACTTCACTACATTTTTTCGATGATTTCGATACTTCTACTCAAGTATTTTTTTTTGTGCTGCATAGTTACTCGTTACTTTTAAAAAAATTACCACTGCCAGAACAGTAGATGGCAGGTTGCATAAAGCTCAAAAAAATGTGTATAATGTCATTTGTAAATCAGCGCATACGAAAATAAAGGCTGTGTATAATAAAAGCTGCTATACCAAATCTTTCCAATAAAAAGAAAATATGAAACAAACAAATAAATTGTGCTACAGCGCTTAAAGTGCATCAAGAAACTGCTAACAAACACAACTTGGCTGTGCGAATAAAGTGCCTGTGCAATCGATATAATATCATTGTTGCCCCCAGTGCCCTGCCCACACTCCACACAGTATCAAAAATAAAGTGACATGAATGTGCTAAAGCCTAAATGCAGTGAAAATAATTATTCCCACGATGTAACAGTAAATTCAATTCATATAAAATATGACAATAAATCACAATAAAATAAGTTATGAAATAAGTTATGAAATAAGTTAGGTCAGGTGCGTGCAACAAGTTGAAGTGTGTAAACCTATCTATAACGAAAAGTCCATAAATGAATTCCAGTGTGCAAATCTAAAGTGTCACTTCACTTGTCAGATGCTTCCACCTCCTTCAGTGCTCGAGTGACCGACCAACACACTTAATGGTGGTGGCACTGTGGATAGCGTCTGGGTGGCACTGTGGCACTGACTGCACTGGTTCAAAAAGCCATATATATTTAATTATTTCAATTCTCAATCTCATAGGTCCTCTCCTCATAAGATATTAATAACTTAAGATTAGTTGATGAACTTCTTGGCGGCCCTGGCAGGATGACGGGGACACACGCCACTTCTGGAGCCGAGCCGCTGTGATTCCCCAACATGTGACAAAGTGACAGCCAGGAGATCTAGCGGCTAGTAGTGCTCAACAATACCGCTTTTATATATAAAAATGAAATAAAATATACTGACTCACAATTTAGTAGTAGGTAGCGTGTAGCAGTAGGCAGCACAACTCAATTCAATCAATCCCACAGCCTCGCTCGCGCCGCGGCCCGCGGAATCACTGTCATGATCATCAAGTTAAGACCGCACCGGAGGAGCCGTGCTGCCGTCTTCCCGCTCGAGGTCTCTGCCTCTAGACGTGTTGTGTGTCACTCAGACTCCACCCTTTAGGGCCCTTACTGAGAGGAGTTGTGACACGGGCGGCGGGACGCGGGAGCAGGACTCGGAGCATTTTCTTCGTTATCTCATCTTCTTCTCTATGAGGTGAGTGAGGTGGACCGTGGAGAGGGCCTAATCCTTGCCATGGCAAATGTGCCATTTGAGAATCAAATAAACAATATAAAATATTAATATATTATATACACACGGGTCATGGGTGGCTTTTTTGAACCAAGAAGAGTGAGACTGACGGCTATGATGATTATCCGACCATCCATGGTCCATGGACCATAAGTGTTGTTTTGTGGTGCGGCCTGTGCTTCCTGCGGCCTGCCTCTGCCTGTGCGGCTGTGCCTGCACTGCAGTGGCCACTGGCAGTGGCACTTGACTTGAACAAAGCAAATGAGCACTACTAGTGTGAAGGACAGGTGGTGGAAGCATGTTCTGACAAGTTCTTATAATGAAAATAATATAGACAGCTTTTTGAACCAATGCAGTGCCAGTGCTACTAAGGTGAGAGGCAGAGAGAGAGGCTATCCAGTCCACCACTTTATTGAGCAGATCACAGAAGAAAGGTGGAAGCATCTGACAGCAAGTGACAAGCACTTCTTAGATTGCACACTGGAATTCAGTTATGGACTTTTCCTTATAAAGTTTAGTTTACACACTTAAACTTGCACCTAAATTATTCACAATCACAACTTATTTTATTGTGGTATTGTCATATATATTTTATATGAATTAAATTTACATTGTGGGAATAATTTGCACTGCATTTAGCACAGACATGTCACTTTATTTTTGATACTGTGGGTGATGATTTTGAATACAAGAAGAATATATATATATATAATTGCAGGCACTTTATTAGCATTTTTAGCACAGCCACTTTGTTTGTAGTTTTTGATGCATTTTTCACTTTAAGCGTTGTAGGTTTGATGAAGCTGGCCTGGCACATCATCATCAATTGAGCAAATCAAATCAAACCGCGATTAAGAAGACTGCGCATGCTCCTGTTCTGCCTTTTGATCAGCTGAAAAGATGGATGAACCAAAAACACCACCTTCCACCCCTGGCCCTTCAACTTCAAGTGATCTGCCTGGCTGTGAGAGTGAGGAAGCTCAGGAAGGAGACCACCCCTGGCTTTAAAAGGGGAAGGGAGGGACATACTTTATCTGTTTTTTGTTTACAAAAAGTTACAGCCTAAGGAATTGTGATTGTCCTTTAGGTTAATCATTTGAATAATTCATTTGAAATAATAAAAAACAATATGATGTTCAAACTTTTGACTTCTTTCTTTAATAACTACATAACACAGTACTTGTACTTCTACTTTCAGTACTTGAGTAGAATTTTTTTTTCAAAACTACTGGTACTTTTTACTTTTAGTACTTAAGTAGCAAATTTTTTGAAAAAACTACTTGCAATACTTAAGTAAAAAAAATGTTGAATACTTTAGTACTTCTACTTAAGTAACTTTTTCTGCGAGCACTTCCACTTCTACTCAAGTCACTTTTTGATTGAGCACTTGTACTTTTACTCAAGTAGAAATTTTGAGTACTTTATACAAGTCTGGCGTGGACGGGGTAACGTGGAGGGGCGCTTAGAGTCAGAAAAAAAAGTCTTGTAAAACATTTTTTTTTTAGCTCAAGCATGAATAAGGCCTAATTGTCTCCACTAGGGGCACATGTGACAACACAGAATACCACTGGGAGATAGTTGTCACTCCATAACAGGAATTGCCTGAACAAGGATCCTAATGGCAGGATCAGCAGATATGATTTTTAATTGTTTCAAGCATTCTTTTCGAATTGTATTAACATCATAAAGCTTATATGACATTAAATGATTTGGGTTTAAATCTACTTAAAGTGATTGTAAAATATCCTATTCAGTTTAAAATAGAAATGAGAGGCAAAACATTTTTGTATAGATAAAAAAAAGACGTTATGAATACACTTTTCCCTTTTTTATAAGTGATCACATTCCTTCTGTTCTCAGCTGGGGGGAGGAGAAACAGCAGCACACTGAGCTTCCGAGTGAAAGGATGTACAGCGGGGGCGTGTCAGGACAAGTCTGATCATTGGAGGAGAGCACTTTTGGCTTTGAAGAAGAGGGTTCTCCCTCAAAACGCATCAGCAAGACCATTCCGGATACCAGCACGTCGTCCAGCAGTATAGGAGTATCCTGGAGGTGATTGGTCTCTTATTTATACTGGTACATGCGTGTATACATCTTATGTTTGTGAGTACAATGTATGCTACCTTTTTGGATTTTAACCACTTTCAGGCCAGAGGATTTGGCTGCTCAAAGACAAGGTCCTATTTTGCGATTCGGCACTGTGTTACTTTAACTGACAATTGCGCGGTCGTGCGACACTGTACCCAAATAAAATTGGTGTCCTTTTTTTCCCACAAATAGAGCTTTCTTTTGGATGTATTTTATCACCTGTGCGATTTTTATTTTTTGCGTTATAAACAAAAAAAAACGAGCGACAATTTAAAAAAAAAAAAACAATATTTTTCACATTCTGCTATATAACATTCCAAAAAAATTTTTTTTTTAACATTTTAGGCCAATTTGTTTTCTTCTAGATATTTTTGGTAAACAAAATCGCAATAAGCGTATTTGCGCAAAAGTTATTGCGTCTACTAACTAGGGGAAAGATTTATGTCATTGTTATTGGTTTTTTTTTTTTTTACTAGTAATGGCGGCGATTTGCGATTTTTTGCAGGACTGCGACATTGCGGCGGACAGATCAGACACCTAACTGACATTGTTTACACTTTTGGGGGTACTAGTGACATACTACATTAATCAGTGCTAAAAATATGCACTGTTACTGTAATAATGACACTGGCAGAGAAGGGGTT